>NC_045549.1:5927615-6019180 GCF_009769535.1 Thamnophis elegans
CTTGGGCACCGCAGAAGAAAGCAGCGGCAGCCAAAAGGGGAAGGGCAGAGGAACAGCCTGAAGCCACCCCCACACCAGATAGAGGGGGTGCTGTGGGCTGCAGGCGGCGGCGAAAGGAAGGGAAGCGAATGGCAGCCACCATCCTGCCGCCTTCCTTCCACAAGAGCCGCTTCTTGCCAGCCTCTCAGCTGATCGTGACAGGCAGCCCCCGCGGGGCGAGCGCTGCGGGGGGGGGGGGGAGAGGAGGGAAAAGGCGTCCGAGCAGAAGTTCCTTCTCCTCCCCCTCCCTCCGCTGCTTCTCCCCAGCAGCGCTCGTCTCCAGCCGCAGCAACCCTGGCGGCCCCCAGGGAGACTGAAAGGGGCGCAGCGCTCTCCCAACCGCCGAGGAAGGCAGAGGAGCCGGCCCTGGGCTGTTGGGAGGAGCGCCCTAACCCTCCCTTGGTTGAAAAACACTGCCTTAGCTCAGTGTTTCTCAACCTTGGCAACTTGAAGAGGGCTGGACTTCAACTCCCAGAATTCCCACAGCTGGCTGGAGGATTCTGGGAGTTGAAGTCCAGACGTCTTCAAGTGCCAAGGTTGAGAAACACTGCCTTAGCTCCTCTCAGCATCCCACAACGTCTAAGAGCCTCAAGCGGGGATTACCTCAGCGTGCAAGAGGCCACCTCACGGTCTAATCTTCGGCTGCGGAGACGCCGTAGGGAGAGGGGACATTTGCTCTCCCGCGGCTCGCAGCGTCGTCTCTTTCGAGAGGGGGAGAGAGACGAGGAGAAGGCAGGGGCAGCAGCGGCGGCGGCACGCACCGCTTCTGCACCGCGCTGGCGCTTTTGCCTCAACCCGAGGAACCCGCCGACTTTTAAAATGTTCCCGCCCCTCGGAGGAGGAGGGGGGGAGAAATAGAGGCCGCTCATCCAATCCGAAGGACGGGTTTCCAAAGCAGCCAATCGCAGCCGAGGTGGATGGGAGAGGCGTTCCGAGAGCGCTTGGCGGGAAAGGCACGTGGCTCATCAAGGCCAGGTGTGCCGCATCCTCACAGGTGAGGGCGTTTGGAGGCAGGCACGTAATCTGTGCAGTGTGTGTGTAAATAAAAGAAGGTAATTTTGATGTCATTTTTTTTACTGTGAGCACATTGGCCCACGCTAATGAAATTAGCGTTGCCTGCTCTCAAAAGAAATCTAATCTGTGCATTTTATCTATTTAGTCCAATAATACTATTGCTTACAATATCTTACAAACCTTACAAATATCTTGCTTGAGAGGTAACTTTAGCTTTTTTTTTTTCAGTTGGAGGCTGCCTTACAACAATGGTGGCACTGAAAACAACGTTTCACTTAGACATAAATTTTGGGCTCATTTGTGGCTGTAGCTGGAGGACTCCCTGTACTCTTTTGGATTACAAGTCCCATCAGCCACTTCCAGGGTGGTGGATAGGGATCTTCCCTTCTTGCAACAGGTCCCCCACCCCAAAAAAGATACTCATTGTTTAAAGAAAATCTGAACATTTAATAAATAAATTAAATCATGATTCCTATTTACACACACACACACCACACACACCACACACACACACACACACACACACTGTAGGAAATGCTTTGGACTTCAGATCCATTAATCAGCTTTCCAGGGTGGGGGCTGATGGGGGTTACAGCCCCCACCTAAAAATCAAGCCCTTTTTCTGTGGTTTTTTGTGTTTTGCTTCCACCTCTCCCGCCTTGTTACAATCTTGCCAAGAAGCCCTTGGTTTTATTGTCTCCTGCAAATATTGAATTTGTTATTTTTTTCCCTGTTTCTTTTTCAAGAAAAAAAATATATCCAGGACTAGTTTGCTTTGCTTTCTAAGAATTCTGCTTAACTGTTACAAATGGAGGAAGTTTGGATACATGATGTCTTAGCCTCCTGAAAGAAATTGACCCAAATTTGAAACAGTTTCCTTCTTTCGCTATTACAGGAACTCTTTCCTCCCAGTGCACCCCCAGTTAAATGTTTCAGAGGGGGTGCTTGTCAAAAATTGCAAAATAATAGATCAGCGATGGTTAATCTTTTTCCTTGTGTGACAGAATCACTTTCTCATGCACCCACAATGCAATGTGCCTCACCCTGCGCATGTGCACAGGAACCTCCATGTGTGTGACCCCACATATGTGCAATGGCACCACCACCCCCCAAGCAACTGCTCAGCCTCCTGCACCACAGAAGAGGAACGCTTTTGCCCACCCAGGTGCCGGAGGCTTTCCTTGAGCGAAAACAGCCTATCCTGGGCTCGGAGGCTGGAAACAGGCCCGTTTCAGGATCTGGAATTCTGGAGAAAGGGACTGGCCCAAAGTCACCCAGCTGACTTTCATGCCTAAAGGAAGGACTAGAACTCACCATCTCCTGGTGATTGGCCCAAAGTCACCCAGCTGACTTCATGCCTAAAGCAGGGACTAGAACTCACCGTCTCCTGGTGATTGGCCCAAAGTCACCCAGCTGACTTTCATGCCTAAAGCAGGGACTAGAACTCACCGTCTCCTGGTGATTGGCTCAAAGTCACCCAGCTCAAAGTCACTTCTCTGGTAATATGTACTGCAAACTAGGGTATGCAAAACCTTTGCCAGACCAATCCTCGAATACAGCTCGTCTGCCTGGAATCCTCACTGTATATTGACATTAATACAATTGAGTGAATCCAGAGGTATTTTGCGAGGAGCCTACTCCACTCCTCTGCTCACAATAGAATCCCTTATGCACCAGGCTCGAAATTTTGGGCTTGGACAATCTGGAACTATGCCGATTAAGTTCTGACCTAAGCATAGTACACAAAATTGTCTGCTACAATGTCCTACCTGTCAATGACTACTTCAGCTTCAACCGAATAATACAGGGAAAACAATCGATACAAACTCAAGGTAAATTTGCTCCAAACTCGATTGCAGAAAATACGCCTCAGCAACAGAGTGGTCAACGCTGGAAGCTACCTGACTCCATGTTACAGTCTCAAACCCCTCCATAGCTTCAACCTCAAACTGTCTACGTGGACCTCACCCCATTCCTAAGAGGTCCGTAAAGGGGGCGTGCATAAGTGCTCCAGCGTGCCTTCCGTCCTGTCCTACGGCCCCCATTTATTCATACCATTTAAAGTTCATTTTTGGTGCAGGCAGGCTGGCATTTCAAAACCGAAAGAAAACAGATGTCTACTTCTACAACCCTTCTCTATAGCTTAATGCTTCTGGTGAATAGTTTTTGTTTTCTTTTCCTTTTGGAAAATCTTTCATGCTGGAGTGAAGGGGCTGCATGAAAATGACCCATGAGGTGTGACAAGGAACAAAATGGTCCCAAATGAATGTATTATATGCTATGGAATGCTAGGTAGTTTTGTGTACAAAAATCCATCCAGTTTCTGCTTATTGAATCTAGCAGCCATGTGGAAACCAGCCCTAAATTCATTTGAGTTTCTTCTGAACTTGAGGACAATCAATCTCTCTCTCTCTCTGTTCTTTCTCTTTCTTTCTTTCTTTCTTTCTTTCTTTCTTTTTCTTCTTTCTTTCTTCTTCTTTCTTCTCTTTTCTCTCTCTTCTTTCCTTCTTCTTTCTTTTCTTTTTCTTCCTTCTTTCTTTTTCTCAGTCTCCTTCCTTCTCTTTTCTTTCTTTTTTTTTTCTTTCTTTCTCTCTCCTTCCTTCTTCTTTCTTCTTTCTCTTTCCTTCCTTCTTCCTTCTTTCCTTTCTTCTTTTCTTCTCTCCTTCCTTCTCTTTGCTTTCTTTCTTTTTCTTCTTTCTTTTCTCTCTCTCCTTCCTTCTCTTTTTCTTTCTCTCTCTTTCCATCCATCTCTTTCTTTCCTTCCTTCCTTCTTTCTCTCTCTTTCTCTCTCTCTTTTCATTCATTCATTCATTCTTTCATTTTTTCTTTCTTCTTCTCTTTTTCTTTTCTTTTTCTTTCTTTCTTTCTTTTCCTCTTCCCCCTCTCCTCTTCCTCCTCCTCTCCTCCTCCTCCATAAACTGAAGACGCTTCTGGATGAGAACAAAGTGTCTTCAAGGGAAAAAAAAAAAAGTCTACTTTGGACCTCTAGGAAAAAACACCTTTGGGATAATCAGTCAATCAACCACAATGGAATGCCCCCCTCCCCCTATTTTTTAACTTCTCTCCCTGGAACTCAAATCCAGGTGAGAATCTGAACCTGGGATGCAAAAGATTCTGTTCTAAGGCCAGGATATCAACCCAACCCATTTGAGTGGGGGATTAAAAGATTCATTTGCATCACTTGGCAGCCAAGGGAAATAAAACCAAAGGGAAATCTGATGCTTTCCGCCCATCACAAAAGCCCCCCCCCCACTTTGAATCCCATTGTCCAAGGAAGCTTTTTCAAGGAGAAATGGGGCTGGGGAGAGGAGGAGGAGGAGAAGCAACCTGTGGATGACTAAGGAATATCCCAAACGACGAGCGAGAGGCACAAAGGTAACCATTTACCCCAACATTTTGGTTCAGCGCTGATTAATTTTCCGAGCATCTGCTTTCAACGTTTAATTAAGCCACCCGGAGAGCCCATCTGTTTCGGCCTGATAGGAAGTTATGATCATGGAAAGGGGAATTTTTAAAAGGCTGCATACCTCATTTAACAATGATGTTATAAAATTAGTGCTCTGATCAGGAAAAAAAAAAGAGCGAGAGAGAGAGAGAGAGAGAGAGAGAGACAGAGAGAAGGAAGAGGATGAGCTCGCTCTGATAACAACATTAATCAATTAATTAGCTCGGCATGTCAGCCGCTAAGGTTTCACTGACACTGTTTTAGCATACAAAGGGAAATTGCACTTTCCAGTGATAATTATAGTCTCTATACAAAAAGAAAAGAGAAAGAGAGACAGAGGAAGAGACAGAGAGAGACAGAGAGAGAGAGACAGAGAGGCAAAAAATTTGCGCACCAAACAGACAGTAATGCCGGCAGCAACCCACTCCGCCCCTGTGCATGCATGCCCTCCCCTGCGCTCCCCCTGGCATGTGTGTATGACCTCCTATGTCCTGTTTTTGGCCTAATAGGCCTCCCTTCAGCCTCCTGGGAGCAAAAACAGCCCCCCGTGAATGTGCATGTCACCCACCCCCCGCATGAGCATGTGTGACCACCCCCAGCCCTGTACATGCACGCACATCTCCTGCATGTGCCCCACCCCTTGTGCGCACGCTGCAGAGACCCAAAAATCAGGGCCGGCAGGAGGCATGCGTGCATGCATGGTGGAACTGAGCTGGGGCGACGGCTCATGTGCCCACAGTGAGAAAAGTCTGCGGACTAACTGTGGCAGACGTGCCATAGGTTTGCCATCACAGGTATATGGTATAATTGCCATTGCAATTATACTCCTGAAATGAATGAATGAATGGTTTCCTGCAAAAGCCCCTCCCTTTGCTCCTCTTATTTCCTCTGGGAGGGGCCATTCACCGTTCACCTGTGGCTTTACTCCAAGTGACCCTGATTTCTTAGCTGTTCTTTCTTCTGGCAGCTCTGCGCATGCGCACACTGGGAACAGGCTCCAGCTGTTCCTCTGCCTCACTGCTGTCTACTCTGAAGAGCTGAGAACTGACAGACAGCCTTGGCCCCTCTCTGCCTGCAACGCAGATCCCTTGTCCGAGCCTTCCTCAGCCCCAGGACTGGCCCATGTTCCTCCCCAACCTCCTTACTGTCTGACTCTGTTGCCAGCTCTGCTTGCCACTGGTGGGCCACAAAATCTACAGAAATGCACAATTATTTTGCATCGTCTAAACCTGGTTCCCACTTAGGATTTTATTACAAGATGCTGGGAAACGTAATCTGTGCATATTCGGGTTATGAATTAAAATGGTCTCCATCTCTCAAATGTACGCAAGGAAGGTCAGCTACTAAATTTTCTATTTCCCAGTTTGACGTCATTCTTACCTTCTCTTTTTTAAATGAACGGGGCTTAAAAATATATGAATGAATTTTGATTTTTTTAAAAACCATTGTAAATTAATGTCCAAGTGGAACAATGTTAATTCTTGCGGCATTACAGATGGGGACCAATGTGGAAATTTCTGGATAAAAAGGAAAAGATAATTTTTGTTGGTAGAAAATGAACTCAAGAGGTTTGGAATAACAAAATAGTAACACGGTAGTAACTGTGAGAAGGATCTTGGAGCCCTATTGGACAACCATTTAAATATGAGCCAGCCGTGGGCTGCAGCTACCAAAAAAGCCAACACAGTTCTAGGCTGCATAAACAGAGGGAGAGAATCAAGATCACTGAAGTGTTAATACCACTTTATAAGGCCTTGGTAAGGCCACACTTGAATGCATCAGTTTGGTCCACGATGTAGAAAAGATGTGGAGACTCTAGAAAGAGTGCAGAGAAGAGCAACAAAGAGGATTAGGGGACTGGAGGCTAAAACATTCTAATATCTCAGGGGCTGCCACAAAGAAGAGGGAGTCAAGCTATTCTCCAAAGCACCTGAGGTTAGGAAAAAAATGGTGGAAACTAATCCAGGAGAGAAGCAATTTAGAACTAAGGAGAAGAAATTTCCTGACAGTGAGAACAATTCATCAGTGGAACAACTTGCCTCCAGAAGATGTAACTGCTCCAAGACTGGAAGTTTTAAGAGATGTGGATAACAATTTGTCTGAAGTGGTATAGGGTTTCCTGCCTAAGCAGGGGGGTTGGACTAGAGACCTCTAAGGTCCCTTCTAACTGTTATTCTATTCTATTTGGGTCAAAATCCTTTTTGTCATGTATCTTTCACATTCTGGCTTCGCAAAGCTGAGTATGTATACAGGAGGACTTCCCTCTTTCCCCTTTTATTTTCTCTTGCGAAAAAACTGACACAGAAACCTATATTTAAGAAAGATGAATTCTGCAGTGTAAGAACTGGCATTTTGTTCTGTAAATTTCCATACATATTGATGGAGGACTACGATCAATTTTTTTTCCTTGCCTGGCTGAAAGGAGAGGTTAGAGGCTAAATTCTATAGCACAAATGGGAGCATATGGCAGAAACAAACTTGTACTTTCTTGCAATTTGGTCTAGAATGGGAGCCAAGGAGGGTGGGAAGAAAGATGGAAGAAAGAAAGAAAGAAAGAAAGAAGAAAGAAAGAAAGAAGAAAAAAGAAAGAAAGAAGAAGAAAGGAAGGAAGGAAAAGAAGAAGAGGAAGAGGAGGGAGGGAGGGGAGGAAGGAGGGAGCGAGGAAAAAGGAATCAAGGATGAGGGGGAGGGCGGGCAAGAGTTCCTTCTCCTTCCTGCCTTCCCTTCCCTCCTCCTCCTTCCCACCCCTCTCCTTCCTTCCTTCCTGTCTTCCTTCTTCCCACCTTCTTCCCTCCTTCTTCCTCTTTCTTCTACTTTTCCTTCTTCCCTCCCTCCTTCCTTCCTCTCTCCTTCCTCCTTCCTTCCTTCTTTCCTTTCCATATCTCTTCCTTCCCTCTTTCTTCTTTCCCTTTTTCCTTCTTCCCTCCTTCTGTCCTTCATTCCTTTCTTCCCCTTCCCTTCTTTATTGGTGAGAGAGGCAGCATTATAAATTTAGTAAATAAATATTTGCAGTGACTTGAAACAGAGGAAGATAGCAATCAGCAATAGCAACAGCACATTTTTGTGTGTGTGGAGGGGGGGGGGGGTACGGCTGGACCACATTCAGAATTGATAGTACCTTCCGTGTGAATTTTTATTCCACGCTACATTTTCCCCAATTTCCATTATCTTTTATCGGCACTGGTCCTTCTGTCCTTTCCCCATATTTTGCTCCCAAATGCCCATTCAGTAGTTCAACTCCATGGGCCAAGATAAGTTTGTCTGTCCTTCTTTTCCACGCCACGAGAGCCGGCCAGATGTTCCTTGATCTTCCAAGGTTGGCTTGGGAATCTCTCTCCGATGCGCTCGTTTCCTGTAGGGTCGCGCTGGAAGGCCAGATGGTTTTTCAGCCTAATCAGAAATAATATTTCCGTGCTGTTGCGGAAAGTATTTCGGAGCAATATTTCTAGGTGCCAGAGCTGACATAATGGGAAGAACAAATTGGATTTATGGTCACCAACAGACACATAAACGGGAAGGCTGCAAAAACAGAACATGGGAAAGTAGTTGGAACTCACTTATTCCAGCCACATCTTTTTAAAGGTCAAGATAAAGGTTCCCCTCACACATATGTGCTGGTTGTTCCTGACTCTAGGGCGGGAAAGTACTCATCTCCGTTTCAAAGCCAAAGAGCCAGCGCTGTCCGAAGACGTCTCCGTGGTCATGTGGCCGGCATGACTAAATACCAAAGGAGCATGGAATGCTGTTACCTTCCCACCAAAGGTAGTTCCTATCTTCTACTTGCATTTTTTTACTTGCTTTTGAACTGCTAGGTTGGCAGAAGCTGGGACAAGTAATAGGAGCTCACTCGTTACACGGCGCTAAGGGATCGAACTGCTGAAGTGCTGATTTTTTTTACTACTAGTTCTGTGGTTATGGCTTGGTGGATGTGGCTTGGTTTGGTGGACGTGGCTTGGTTTGGTGGTCATGACAGCAGGAGGATACTACAAAATCCTCATTCCCTCCCCATCCCCACTAACCTGCTTTCCAGCTCCATTCTCCTGTGCAGGGCAATGGAAGAAGACCCAGCCGACCTAGCTGGGACTCAGGAAGTAGAGAATAGATGGGGCGTGGCCAGCCAGAGGTGGTATTTTCAGGTTCTCCAAACTACTCAAAATTTTCCGCTACTGGTTCACCAGAATAGGTCAGAACTAGCTGAATACCACCTGCTATCCATTGCGCATCAATGAACTGGAGGCAGTTATTCCATGGGCGGAGACCTTTTAAGGGATTAAAGCCCCCCAAAGGCCAATCCAAATCGTGGAAAATATTCTGCTTAAAACATTGTGATGTACAAACACACAACCAATTTTGGGACAAGTTGCTTCTGCCCATAAATCTAGATCCCGGATATTTTTTTTAATGAAAAAAAAAAAAGCATTCTTTGCAAACCGTTATTATTTTGCAAGAGCAGAAAGATTTATGAGACCCTTCTCAAATAGCCTATAGAAAGTTCACAGTAGTTTCACATCAATTTTGCTCCAGACATAGATGGAAAACGTTAACGGTGATGGGGAGATGTCTACTCATAAACTTACCAGCTATTCATTTTGCATGATCGGAGCTCTGCTTTGAGCTCCTGGGTGATGGATGGCATCCTGCCACCAGTTCAGCAGGAAAGGTTTAAGCAGCCAACCAGCGATGGATTTTGGGTGGAAAAAATCAAACTTTCAGCAACTAATCAGGAACGAGATTTTCTGTTTCTTGCGGGTGAGTTGTTCAAAAGGGAGATGGGGTTGAATGTGGCCCAGAATCACAGGAGGAAGGGGTTTTTCTGAAGGAATAGAGAGACAACACAGCATGACATCTTTGATATACAGAAGGAGGCAAGTGGTGAAATCTAATTTTTTTTTCCTGCCGGTTCTATGGGCATGGCTTGGTGGAGGTCATGTGACTGGGTGGGCGTGGCTTTGTAGTCATGTGACTGGGGTGAAAGACAGAAACTCCACTTTAACAATGACCTGCTGGAACAGGGGGGATGGACTAGAGGACCTCCATGTCCCTTCCAGCCCTGGATTGCCTGCGTGGCTCTTTCAAGGTTGCTCTGTGTGCTCTTTCAAGGTTGCCACAAAAGAAGAGGGAGTCAAGCTATTCGCCAAGGCACCTGAGGGTTAAAACAAGAAGCAATGGGTGGAAACTACTCAATGAGAGTAGCAACTTAGAACTGAGGAGGAATTTCCTGACAGTGCGACAATTAATCAGTGGAACAGAAGTTGCCTCCAGAAGTTGTGATATGCCCCAACACTGCAAGTCTTTAAGACGATGTTGGATAGTCATTTGTCTGTAATGGTATAGGAATTCCTGCCTAGGCAGGGGTTGGATAGAAGACCTCCAAGGCCCCTTCCAACTCTGATATTGTATTGTATTGAAGGTATCCAATGAAGTTGTGTCTACTGACAGGTTTGTGGTCATTTCTCCCTCTCCTTTTTCCCTTTCCCCACCTCTCTCTTTCTTTTGCAGCGCCCCCACCCCCCAATTTTTGGCCCTAGCCTCACCCCCCCCCGCTTTTCAAAGCATTTTTCTTCCTGCCGGTTTGGGTGTGAAACAACTTTAAAACGCAAGGGAAAAAAGCTTCCGATGATCGCGCAGGCTCACAGCTGAGCCGCGTGATCCTCGGAAGATTTTTTTTTTTTTTACTATTGGTTTACAGACTCAAGGACAATTGTCCCTACTGGTTCATCCAAACCAGGCCAAACCAGGAGGATTTCACCCCTGAAAGGTGTGAAGATGGACCCACCACAGCACCCGTTTCTTTGAAAATAAGACCTCCCAGATAATAAGCCCAATCGGGCTTTTGAGCACATGCGCTAAAATAAGCCCTCCCCCCCAAAATTGCAACACAGCAGCAGCCATGAGGTGACCATGCTCGCTACCTCCTGCACCTCAAAAATAATAAGACCTCCCCAAAAATAAGGCCAAGCACTTATTTCGAGGGTCGTCGAAAGAAAATAAGACCCTGACTTATTTTCGGGAAAAGATGGTACTTCATAGGGTATATCTAATAGTTATGCGGATCGTACTTTAGTCTGGCAAGACTCCTGTCTGTAGGTGAGCAACAATAAAGAAGCTACTGAAGTAACTCCTTGTGTCTTTTTTGGTTATTTAGTGTGGGGTCCTTGGCACTCTCTGAGCTTGGTTGTTTTCTTGCAGGCATTTCATTGCCTGATGAGATAATATCAGGGATGGATGGAGGGATGGATGGATGGTCAGACAGATAGATAGATGAAATAGATATAGAGGTAGGTAGGTAGGTAGGTGGTAGGTAGGTGGTAGATACTGTAGATGGATAAATGAATGAATGGATGGATGGATGGATGGATGGATGGATGGATAGATCGATAGATAGTTACTGTGGATGGATGGATGGATGGAAGGATGGAAGGATGGATGGATGCTGTACATGGATGGATAGATGATAGATAGATAGATAGATAGATAGATAGATGATACATACATACATACAACATACATACTACATACATACATACATAATACATTAGATGAATGAATAGATGAATGAATGGATGGATGGATGGATGGATGGAGGGATGATGGATGGATGGAGGATGGATGCTGTAGGTGGATGGATAGATGATAGATGGATAGATAGATAGATAGAGATAGATAGATAGATAGATAGATAGATAGGTAGGTAGGTAGGTAGGTAGGTAGGTAGGTAGGTAGGTAGGTAGGTAGGTATATAGATAGATGGATATTGTGAAGTTTTATACTTTCTGAGTTTGGTTGTTTTCTTGACATTTTATTATCCAACTAGATAACATCATCAGCGCTAGAAGTGGCTTGCATTTATACACAATTGGCTTGTCCTGTTAAAGTTACTGGGTGTAGTGTGTGTGTTTGTGTGTGTGTATGTGTTCCAGCATAACTCTGGAACGCCTCAAGAAATTTCAATCAAACCTGGTACACAGATGACTTACTCTCTGGAGAAAAATACTGTGTGGCTAAGACACCCCTAAACACCGGGTGTGTGTTCTGTTAAGATACAGTCTGTTGTGCCTTAAAATGGCTTCTACTGTACTGCCGTAAAATGCTTCTACTATACTGCGCAGTGGAGTTGCCATGGTAACGGCTTCACGGTACTCCACAAAGTGGCTCCCTCTAGTAAGGGGGAAAATCGGACATAAGAAATTATGTTTGGTCCAGACATTTTGCCCTTTAAATAAATACCGAGCAATGCAGGGATATCGGCTAGTTACAGATAAAAGGAAACATTTCACCTTCTTAGTGTATGATTAAATGATGCCAACATATCCAGCTCAGCCATCCTGTCCCTAGAGGTGACATTTTCACGGCGTGTCTTTGTCACCAAGTAGCAGACTTTGAGAAACTGATGATAACTTTGGGATCTCCGACTTCCGTAGAGTGATTTATATGATGTCTCTGGACATTTTTTAAGGAAATGTCTGAAGCGGTGACTCAGGTCAGAATAAAATACACAGCATAAAAAATGTGCACAGTTTCACCAAAACTTACCTTCCACGTTACTTCTTGGGTAGTAACACAGCAGAGGAGTAGCAATCAACTCTTCTGCGCTAATCAGCTGAGAGGATATAGGTAAGTAAAGCACAAGAACAGGCCGCCCACCTGACCATCGCAGCAAACCGGTTCCCTCTCAGCTGATAGTCGGAGATACTGATTCATTGGAACGACTCCAAACCGACTGAATCCCACTTCTGGCTGTAAAGCACTGTGAAGCAGTATATAAGTGCTATTGCTATTGTTATTGTTTGTTTAACCATGTATTTGTTGTTTATCATGCTTTTATAGTGTTGTTGTAGATAGCTCAAGGCTGGAAACATACTAATATCCTTCCTTTCTCCGTTTTTCCCACAACAACAACCTGGGAGGTGGGTGTTGGAGAGAGAGAGGGAGGGGGGGGGGGAGGGTTTAACTGGCTTTCATACCTAAGGCAGGACTAGAACTCATCATCTCCTGGTGATTGGCCCAAAATCAGCCAGCTAGCTTTCATACCTAAGGCAGGACTAGAACTCACCATCTCCTGGTGATTGGTCCAAAATCAGTCAGCTAGCTTTCATATCTAAGGCAGGACTAGAACTCACTGTCTCCTGGTGATTGGCTCAAAATCATCCAGCTAGCTTTCGTAGGACTAGAACTCACCGTCTCCTGGTGATTGGCCCAAAATCAGCCAGCTAGCTTCATACCTAAGGCAGGACTAGAACTCACTGTCTCCTGGTGATTGGCCCAAAATCATCCAGCTAGCTTTCATGCCTAAGGTGGAACTAGAACTCACTGTCCTCCTAGTGATTGGCCCAAAGTCACCCAGTGGCTTCCACGCCTAAGGTGGAACTAGAACTCACTGTCTCCTGGTTCCTAGGCCAGCACCTTAACCACTAGGCAAAGAACAGTAGTAACTCGAGTCAATGGGACATCTTCATCCCATTGCATAAGTGGCTGAGATGAAATTTGCCACTTGATGATCTTGACTTATGGTCAAAGATTGTTCATGGTCCTTAAAGGCCACCCAATTCGTTTGTAGGTCTCTTTAGAGCAGGCAAACTCATCTCCACATGGCATCCATTTTCTTTTCATACACCTCTCCAGTAAACACTGAGAGAGAGAGAGAGAGAGAGAGAGAGAGAGAGGAGGAGAGAAAGAAAGAGAGAGAGACAGAGAGAGACAGAGAGAGACAGAGAGAGACAGAGAGAGAGAAGCACAGAAGTGCAGTGAATAAAAGGTGAAAACAGAGACAAAAATAATCAGGTGTCAAGTTCAGACGCGTCTCCCAAATGCTTTCCCTTTTAACGCACTTCAGCAACTGTAACACATCCGTGGTGGCGAATGAGGGGAGTTGAGGGCCTTGAGCACTCTTAATTTCCCCATGCTTTCAAATTATGGCAGCATCTGTTCTAAATAACTTTCCATATCAGGAGTGGAAAGCGTAATTAGCTTATCCCTCTCCCCGGCAGAGTATAGGGCTCTTCATTTTAATCTTTGTTATGGATGACAGTCTGGATCCCATGGTAGATTCAGAAGATTTGCAGGCAATGAAGACTCGGTAAAGGAAGAAGAACCGGAATATAAGAGAGTTGGAAAGGGTGATTGGGCCAAAGTCATCCAGATGGTTTTGTGTTTTAATGATATCCACTCCTTAATCCACATCAGGTTTGCTGCCTGATAGTAGCTCCCAATCGGGTAAGCCAAAACCTCCTCTTGATCTAACATCTTGTAGTAATTTAAGCTTATTCTAGCTTTTTTCCCTTGCCAAAAAATTTCAAGACTATTTTTTAAGTCTAGAAAAAAAATCCTACCCTCTAATTGGGATTGTCTGAAACAGATATAGAATTCTAGGTAGAATGTTCATTTTAATTGTGGAAATTCTTCCCATCATTGATAAATGCAGTTTTCCCATTTCTCCAAATCGATTGCTATTTGTCGTTTTAATCTGGTATAATTATCCTCTTTAATAGATGGTTTGATTCCTAAACAGGGACTAGAACTCACACTCTCTTGGTGATTGGCCCTAAGTCACCCGCTGGCTTTCATGCTTAAGGCAGGACTAGAACTCACCATGTCCTGGTGATTGGCCTAAAGTCATCCAGATGGTTTTGATTCCTGAAGAGGGACTAGAATTCTCTCTCCTAGTGATTGGCCCAAAGTCACCCAACCTCCTCTTATGCCTAAGGCAAGGCTAGAACTCCCCATCTCCTGGTGATTGGCCCAAAGCCACCCATCTGGCTTTCATGCCTAAGGCGGGACTAGAATTCCCTGTCTCCTGTTGATTGGCCTAAAGTCACCCAGTTGGCTTTCATGCCTAAGGCGGGACTAGAATTCACAGTCTCCTGGTGATTGGCCCAAACTCATCCAATCGGATGTCAGGCCTACGGTGAGACTAGAACTCACAGCCCTTGGTTTCTAGGTCAGTGCCGTAACCACTCCACAAGGCCGAAAGAAGGCACCACAAATGAATTGTGTCTGACGTGTGTGATTTCAATTCCAGTCCATACATCTTTTCTGCACCTCGTCTGCCTGACTATACATCTGTGGGCTAAATTGCATCTATTTGCTTATTTGGACCAATGCGTCGCACCCACAGAATATCAATGGGTCCCAGATCAATGGCTCTTCCAGCGACCTTGGCAGCCAACGGTCTTCCCGAACTGCGCAAATAAGAAAGGCGCAGGTGTGAATTGGGCTCCTCCAAATCGAAGCTGTGCTGAACAACTCTTTGCAACGTGCGGTTCAATCCAGCCGCCATTCTCACCGGCGCAGGGAATTGCAGTCAGTCAGAGAACACCACTTGCCCATCGACAGAGCCCACGAGGGAGTTTGTCTCTTCTCAAGACCACGGCGCCCTTTCGTACTGCTAAAATAAAATGGTCTGCAATTCCGTGGCTTACCAGTTTCACCCGAGAGCTAGCGATTTCTGTCAGTTCATATCCATCAGAGCTGATGAGACATGAATGGATAGCTGTGTTTTGTTGGTGTTCGCTCGCCGGTGTAACGTAGAACATTGAAATGGTTTCTAGTAGGCAAGTGACATTCTCTTAATTCTCTTTTTTTTCTCTTCAAAAAGAGAGGGGGAGGAAGAGACGAGAGAGAGAGGGAGAGAAAATGGGAGACAGAGAGAGGGGGGATGGAGGGAGGAGGGGAGAGAGAGCGGGAGGGAGAGATGAAGGGAGGGAGGCAGAGAGAGAGGCAAGAGACAGAGAGACAGATAGAGACGGGAGAGGAGTCAGAAAGAGAGGGAGGGGGAGAAGAAAGGGAAACAGAGAGGGAGGGAGGGAGAGGGAGGGAGTTAGAGAGAGAGAGACAGATAGAGAAGAGACAGATAGAGAGGGAGAGAGTCAGAAAGAGAGGGAGGGGAGGGAGAGAGAGAAAGGGAGACAGAGAGAGATAGAGGGAGGGTGAGGAGAGGAGGGGAGGGGGGAGAGAGAGACAGACAGACAGATAGACAGACAGAAACAAAGACAGATTCTTTAATATTTATTTAGGAATCTTAATACAATGGCATGCCTTCGATTGAGGAAAATTGAATATCTCGAGCAGATTTGCATTTAACAAGAATGAAAAATGCTCGAACAAGTTTTCTCTGACGCTCATTGGGTAATAATGTGTTTGCTGGAAACGATAAGCAAAATCAGAAATTGCCTTGAGATTCTTTCTTATGTGCCTTTCTATGGCCTGTATGATTGGGACATGGGGGCTCAGTGGCTGAAAATCTGCTGTCTTCTTGGCATCATCATCGTTATCTGGATTCCAAGCAGTACATCCGGTGGATTCTGTCAGCATCCCATAAACCCATAAACCTCCCTACGCAGGAGTAGACTGCATTTCATAGACCAGGAAACATAGTTTGTTCCAGTGGTGGGTTTCAAAAATTGTTCGAACCTACTCTGTGGGTGTGGCCTCCTTTGTGGGAGTGGCTTGCCACCCATGTGACCGGATTGGAGTGGCTTGCCACCCATGTGACCGGATATGAAGATGCTGATGACACTTGTCAGAACCACCTTAAATTACCTCACCACAGCCCTGGCATGCATAAGAATAGGATTAAACTTGTTTTTAAAAGGCATCTTTTTGGTTTGCGTTAAAACAACTTCAACACACGCAATGTTCTGATTGCACCACAAATGCAGTAGTCATCCTTACCTTTCACAGAGGCACTGAGTTTTGTAAATATGAGCATGATAGTGTAGAATAATCATATCCAAGGACAGTGGTGGGTTTCAAAAATTTAGGAACCTCTTCTGTAGGTGTGGCCTGCTTTCCGGGTCCACTGGGGGAACATCTTCTAACCACTCGGTAGATTTGATGAACCGGTTCTACCGAATAGGTGCGAACTGGTAGGAACCCACCTTTGGTTTGTTTCATCCAACCGGGTTATCATCGATAGGCTTGTTGATGGGTCGCTCGCCATATTCTCCAGGATAGTAACAATCACTAAATACACAGCTGTCTGTATGCAGTATTGCGTATCAACACCAACTTTCCTATAGCTACGTCTGGTACTCTCTGGGCCCATAACTAGTGTTAGGTAAGCTCCCCGTTGGGAGAGCGAGTACGTTCAGAGAAGCCTTGTGAGAGTTGTGTGGAGAACACACCGTTAGAATTATATTCCTAACAGGTACCACATCAGTGCTAGTTATAAAATAAAGATGGACTAGCACTGATGATGTTACCTAGTTTGGGTAATGAAACAAGCAAACTCAGTTTATTGTTCAATGTTATATGCCCCGGTTATGCACAGTATATATGTGACTGTACGAAATGAATGAAAATAAAACATATTTACATTAAAAAAAAAAAGAAACAAGCAAACTCAGAAAGCACTAAAGATCCTTGATACCCAGTGCCTGCAACCGTTCTTCCTATGTTTTATCCTCCAGTCCCTAATCATCTTTGTTGCTCTTCTCTGCACTCTTCCAGAGTCTCCACATATATTTTTTTAATATCATGGTGACCAAAAAACAACTTCCAATTAGTTTGTCCAAAAGTACTTTTCAAAAAAGCAACTGGTTTTTCTTGGTGTGTTTTTTTTTTAACCTTGAAAACATTTCACTTCTCATCCAAGGAGTTTCCTCAGCTCAAGGTGAGTGGCTGTGGTGAGTTGGCTCTGGTGAATTGGTGAGTTGGCCGAGGCAAGTTGCTCTATGGTGAGTTGGCCATGATGAGTTGGCTGTAGCAAATTGGCCATGGTGCAGTGTTGGGATTCAGCCGGTTCGCATCTGTTCGAGAGAACCGGTTGGTAACTTTCTCAGCAGTTCGGAGAGACGACGGCGGTTGGAAGAAATCTCCTTTTGGTTTTTTCCCACTTTGCAGGGCTAATCCTGTAAGGAAGGAAGAAGGAAGGAAGGAAGGAAGGAAGGAAACATTTTGGTGTTGTTTCTAGCCTCATCTCTATTGCCCTGCTTATGGAAACTGCCTCTCCAGTAACCTTATCACATTGTAGCACCTAAGGCGAAGCAGCGCCCATCGGTGTGAGTGATGTTGAATTGGCCATGCCCACATGGTCACATGACCACCGAGCCACGCCTACGCAGCTGGTGATTAGGGCAGAAAACCGGTTGTTAAATTATTTGAATCCCACCACTGCCATGGTTTGGCCACAGCAAGTTGTCCCATTCCGTCTGAGTCTCCCTACCTTTATTTTTAAGGGATGACCTGAGGACTAATGTTTTGGGAGGGGAAAGCTGAAAGAGGGGAGGAAAATATTCCCCCCTTCCCCTTTTCCAAACCAGGCATCATTTTCTACACCTCTGCTTCGTTATTATTTATTTATATATGAAATACATTCATTAGCCCCCTTTTCCCTTTGTGCTAAAATGCTCCCAGGCAGGCAGTAGCTTAAAGAGAGAGAGAGAGAGAAAAATGACAAATCACATCCAGAAGTTATTTCCTGCAATCCTTACAAAATCATCCATGCTTCATGCGTGAAGATCTGTGAGTACACCCACCATCCAGCATTTCCATCTCATCTCCAATGGTGTGGCGTCTTTTTAGTCCTTCTTCTTTAGATAAAAAAATGAAATTTTGAAGGAAGGAAAGAAGCATATTCTTTTACCTAAAAAAATGGCCTGAAAATGTAACGGGGACTCCTATTTTTACTTTACAAATTAAACCTTCTCTGGGTTGACCTTCAAGGGAAAATATCAATGCTGCCCTTTTAATTAACAGTACCTGTGATTGTTGCACACACTCACACATACACGCGCACACAACACACACATGTCTTTCCAGCTTGATGAAATCAAAGGGGGATAGAAAACTCTATAATGCTGGAAGGGATTTCGAAACAAAACAACCAGACTTTGCAAATTCCCTTCGTTGCAATTCCTCCAAAATGCCCAATAATAATATAATAATAATAAAAAAAAAAACGTAGACCATTCTCCATTGGTCAACACAGAGATGGGAGAGTGTGTGGGGTGTGTGTGTGGAAAGTGAGTTAGCTGTTGCATGATTGTGCATCCATTTCAAGTTGTGAAGTTGTGTGTAGATTTGTATCTATCTATATTATTCAGTTCAGGGATGGGTTTCAACCGGTTCGCGGCAGTCCCCGCGAACCGGTTGGTCAGCGAACCTGGAAGTAAGTAACTTCCGGAACGGCGAAGGGCGCATCCGCCCATCCGCGTTCCTTACCCGGTTTTGACGAGTTCTGCGCTTCCACGCATGCGCAGGACGCATACAGCACCTGCGCAATCCTCCAGGAGCAGCTGGAGCATCGCACAGACGCTAGTACGCATGCGTGCGCTGCGCACGTGCACGAGACGCCGCCGGCCGCGAGAAAAACCCACCCCTGATTCAGTTATACGTATGTTGTTGGTTTGAGCTTAGCGATTTGGTTGAAGCGTTTCATCCCCTTCGAGGAGGCGTTTTAAGTGAGCAGTTATTTGCAGAGGTTTCCAAAAAACACTCGCAGAAAACTTTGAATTTACCGTGGCAGCCAAAGGAGAGAAAGTTTTCGCATTAAGACAGCCACTATTATCAACAAGGGTCATTTCGAGAAAAGGATCACAACTGAAATGGGGAAAAAAAAGGGGGGAGCATTTGCAATTTGCAAATTGAGCATGAATATTGATTTCCATTAAGAAATATTCAAATTGGATCTGCATACGTGAAGATGTTGGCTTCTCATTTGTCATCACTTAATTTGCCTGAATTCAATATACCTCGGGCGACTGTTTATCCTGATAAAAGGAAGTGACACAAAGCCATTTAAATCCCATTAAAAACTGCGCTAAGCATTAACACGCTAGCGCATGTTAAAATAGGCCCGGCTGGTAAGAGGATTGTAAACTGATAGGTCCCAAGGATGTGCATGGTGTGCAGAAAATGTTTCAACCATCAATTTATTCCTCCTACAGCTTCACATGAAATGAAATGTTTTCATAAAAGATTAAAAAGTAAATAAAGTTGGTATATCACAGTAGATTGCAAGATACAGTCTGTGAGAGAAGTCTGAAATTGAATTATTGGTTACAGGGAAGGGAAGGAAAGGAAGGGAAGAAAGAGAAGAGAAGAGAAAGAAGAGAAGAGAAGAGAGAAGAGAAGAGAAGAGAGAAAGGAAACATGTCTTTCTAGATTTAGTTCCAAGTGGGGAAAAAGACACTGGATGCATGGAAGTTGCTGGAAAGAAGGTTTATTGATGATGGACAGGACCACATGGCTTGAGGTCCGGGGGTGGGGAAGGGAGAGATGCTGAAAGTCCCTGGGTTTATGCCCTCTCTGGGCTTTTGAATTTGACCTTGTATTCTGATTGGTTGTCAAGACTCCCATGGGGCCATGCAGGGGCAACTCTGTAGGCTGTCCTGAGTCCCAAGCTTGGCTGAGCTTTGCTGGATTAAATGTCCTAAAATATCTAATTTTTCTAGGAGAGGGATGGTGCTGACTTTCATAAAAGAGAAGAGAAGAAAAGCGAGGAAAAGCGAAGGAAAGAATGAAAGAAGAAAGAAAGAGAGAAAAAGGAAGAAAAGGGAAGAGGAATGGACAGGAAAGAAGGAAGAAAAAGAAAGAAAGAAAGAATGATGAAAGAGAGAGAGAAAGAAGAAGATTGAGTGTATTGTTGTCTTATTTATACAAATAATGAGGATGGAGGTGGATGGATGGATGGATGGATGGATGGTGGATGGATGGACGGACGGCAGACAGATGGATGGACAGACAGATGGACCGACAGAGACAATTAGAGAAAGAGGGAGAAAGAAAAAAATATTAGAATACTCTGATAGATTTAAGCAGTTTAGTGTTAAAAAATAGATAATAAAAACAAAAAATTGGGAACACCTTTCTTTTCCCTGTCCATATGAGCTTCTTCTCAAATAAGCTCCAACTGTTTTTGAACAGGGCCCAAATGAGGTACACAAGTTTGTGAAAAGTTTGGGTTGAAAGGCAAACTGGCTCAAGCCCAATAGAATAGATAGCATAGCATAGCATAGCATAGCATAGCATAGCATAGATAGCATAGAATAGAATAGAATAGAATAACAGTAGGGTAGGATAGGCTAGGGTAGAGTAGAGTAGAATGAAAGAGTAGAATAGAATGAAGAGAGTAGAGTAGAGTAGTGTAGAATGAAGAGTTGAGTAGTGTATCGTAGCGTAGCATAGCATAGCA
Organism: Thamnophis elegans; assembly: GCF_009769535.1. Lineage (NCBI taxonomy): Eukaryota > Metazoa > Chordata > Lepidosauria > Squamata > Natricidae > Thamnophis > Thamnophis elegans. Next base: position 5,948,246 of record NC_045549.1, read on the forward strand.
TAGCATCATAGAATAGAATATAGAATATACAGTAGGGTAGGATAGGCTAGGGTAGAGTAGAGTATAGAAGAGATAGAAATAAATGAAAGAGTAGTAGTAGAGTAGTAGAATGAAGAGAGTTGAGTAGTGTAGCGTAGCGTAGCGTAGCGTAGCATAGCATAGCATAGAATAGAATAGAATAGAATAGAATAGAATAACAGAGTTGGAAGGGACCTGGAGGTCTTCTAGTCCAACCCCCTGCCTAGGCAGGAAACCCTACTCCACTTCAGACAAATGGTTTCCAACATCTTCTTAAAGACTTCCAGTGTTGGGGCATTCACAACTCTGGAGGCAAATTGTTCCACTGATTCATTGTTCACTGTCTCTTTTCATGAAGGCTCTTTGAAGTGCCTCCTTCCAGCTACAAGGCAATCGCTGGCTCTTCTGATGCCTTTTCATGTCATGTTCAGTCATTTCCACTTATCAAAATGCCAGGGGGCCAATCTTGTCCAAATGCTTAGAGAGCCAGAAAGGATGTTTCAGGTATGCCTGACTTCCCTTCGTTTCCATTTTATGAGCAGTCTTCTACGCTCACCTTTTCTCAGAGTCAGCCTTTCTCCCCTCTTTCCCTCTTCTCCCTCCGTGACATGTTCTCTTCTCACCTTTCCCTTCTCCTTTGGAAATCATCTTGGCCTCTTCACCCTTTGAGCTGCTGCTCCAGGATATTACACTCTTAATGCAGAGACACCCAAATCCATTTGGCTTAGGAGGAGGTTAGAATATTATTACAGGACTGACACAAGTTGCTGGGAGAGGAGGAAGGAAAGGAAAGGAGGAGAGAGAAGGAAGGGATGGGACAGGACAAGAAAGGAAAACAGGACAGGATAAGACAAGAAAGGAAAGAGGAAAGGAAAGGAGGAAGAGGGAAGGGAAGCGGAGGAAAGGGAAAGGAAGGAAGAAAGAAGAGGAAGGAAAGCAGAGGAAAGGAAAGGAGGAAGAGGGAAGGGAAGACGGTATAGGACAAAAGGAAGGAAAGGAAGGAAGGAAAAGAGAAGGGAAGGGAGGGAGGAAAAGAGAAAGGAAGGGAAGGATAGGACATCAAAACAGGACAGGACAAGAAAGATGAAGGGGAATGGAAGGAAAGCAGAGGAAAGGAAGGAAGGAAGAAGAAGATAAGAAAGGAAAGAGGAAGAGGAAGGAAGGACAGGACAAGACAAAAAAGGAGGAAGTTAAGGAGGAAAGGAAAAGAGGAAGAAAAGGGAAGGAGACGGGACAACGAAAACAATACAGCAAAATAAAGGAAAAGGAGGAAAGGAAAGAGGCAAAGAAAGAAAGGAAAGAAATGAAGGAAAGAATGAAGGAAGGGAAAGGAAAAAAGGAGGGAGGAAGTAAGTAAGAAGACGGAAAAAAGGACGGAAGAAGGACGTAAGAAGGAAGAGAAAGAAAAGAAAGAAAGAAAAACTGGACAGCCATCTGTCTGGGATGATACGAGCCCTCCTTCCTTTAGCAAGGGGTTGGACTAGAACCTCCAACATTTCCTTCATCCCTAGTTTCTAGATTCTACGAACTTAAACACTTTTAATGGAGAAGTGATGCACAATTGACATCACCTTGCCTCCCTCAAAGGCATGAGATCTGACTGTGAATGACTGAAGGTGAATACAAAAGGATAGATAGTAGATAGATAGATAGATAGATATATAGATAGATAGATAGATAGATAGATGATGAAGAGATAGCTAGATATATAGATAGAGAGATAGCTATATAGAGATAGATAGATAGATATAGATAGATAGATAGATATAGAGAGATAGAGAGATAGAGAGATAGAGATAGATAGAGAGATAGAGGGATAGATATCCTTCTCCTTCTTCTACATATTCATCCAATTTCTCTGAGAAACTCTTTCCGTCTCTTTTATAGTGGCACAGAGTTCATGATAATTGCTATTATATTTCTCGGCAATTTACATGATTATTTATCCTGGTAGTGTTGTGGTAACCTTTGCTGGAACCTCATTCATCACTGTAAGTGTATGAGTGATTTATGACTCTCTCCTCTTTGTGATTGTCTGCATCTTTAATGGATGCATTATAATTCTCAGAGGGAACTTTATTGTTTGACAGCGGTCTTCCTCGTCACGGTCTGAATGACAAGAGTTTTGGCAAATGAGCCTGACAATGAAAGGATGGTCCTTTCCTGAAGTAAGGATGTGCCCAGTGGTGGGATCCTGCTGTTTAACAACCGGTGCGGATCCTGTGTTTTGCATGCATGCACAGTTTTACCAAAACTTACCTTCCAAGTTACTTTTGGGCAGTAACACAGCTGAGGCACGATATTGCTCTGCAGCGCTAATCAGTTACAGGATATAGGTAAGTAAAGCGCAAAAAGAGCCGAGGTGGCGCAGTGGTTAAATGCAGTACTGCAGGCTACTTCAGCTGACTGCAGTTCGCAGTTCGGCTGTTCAAATCTCACCGGCTCAGGTTGACTCAGCCTTCCATCCTTCCGAGGTGGGTAAAATGAGGACCCAGATGTGGGGGGATATGCTGACTCTGTAAACCGCTTAGAGAGGGCTGAAAGCCCTATGAAGCGGTATAAGTCTAACTGCTATTGCTATTGCTAAGGGCAAGTGGGAACCAGTTTGCTCTCAGCTAATCGTCGAGCTACCCATTAACCCAAACCAGTCCGAACTGGCTGAATCCCACACCTGGATGTGCCCTAGTTCTGTGTTTTGAGCTCTGTCATGACATATACAAGTTTGACATGGGACAATCCAAAGTAAATGTAATTCTCTGGAATGTAATGGAGAGATCTAGCTAGTGGTTAAAGCACCCGATGAGAACTGGGAGAAGTGAGTTCTAGTCCCACATTAGGCATGAAAGATGGCTGGGTGACTTTGAGCTAATTGCCATGAGATTGTGAGTTTGAATCCCACCTTAGACAAGAGAAGAATTCCTTTCGTCTAATTACAGGACCAGTTTGGTCCATACCAAGTAAAGCTTTTCTTTGTTTCCTTTAAAAACATTCAGGTTAAAATGGGTATGGGGCAGAGGTGGTTTCCTACCAGTTTGCACCTATTCGGTAGAACCGGTTCGTCAAATCTACCGATCCGGTTAGAAGAGGTTCCACCAGTGGACCCGGAAAGCAGGCCACACCTACAGAAGAGGTCCACTTTTTTGAAACCCACCACTGGTCCTTGGATATGATTATTCTACACTATCATGCCATATTTATAAAACTCAGTGCCTCTGTGAAAGGTAAGGATGACTACTGGTTTGTGGTGCAATCAGAACATTGCGTGTGTTGAAGTTGTTTTAACAAACCAAAGATGCCTTTTAAAAAACAAGTTTACATCCTATTCTTATGCATGCCAGTGCTGTGTGTGAGGTAATTTAAGGTGGTTCTGACAAGTGTCATCGGCAGCTCATCCGTCACATGGGAGGCAAGCCACTCCCACAAAGGAGGCCACACCCACAGAGTAGGTTCAAACAATTTTGAAACCCACCACTGGTATGGGGTCAGCAGTTGACAGCTAGATTATCTTGGTTAATCTCCAAAGCTAAGATGAGTTGGCTGTGGCTATATCTGATTGGCAGACCTTACAAAATCAAGTGCTATAAACTAGATTGGAGAATCTCCTTCTCCATAATCTCCATCTATCTCCATCTCCATGTCTACCTCCATGTATCACCATCTCTGTCTCCACCATCTCCATCTCCACCTATCTCCATCTATCACCATCTCTATCTGCCTCCACCATCTATTTCCATCTTCAACGTCTCCATCTCATCTCCAACTCTGTCTCCGTCTTCATCTCCACCTCCAATGATCTCCACCTCCATCTATCTCCATCTCCATTGCCATCTCGACCCATCTCCATCTCATCCACCTATCTCAATCTTCCTCTATCTCCATCTCCATTGTGGAATGTATTGTTTTTCACTCTTTACTAGAAGTCATGGTCATCCTTTGTCTCCACACTTTCACACCTGACCGGAAGCAGTTCCGGCGTAGACGCTAGCGTGGAAGAAGAAGAAGATTGGACCATGTGGGTGTGGGGACAAGATCATGAACTTTTAACTGGATGGGATTCTGATGTAACTTCCAGAGTTGGAATCCCACAGCACGATGCCAACATGCCTGTCTTATTAAATTGGAACTTTAAGCATAGTTTTGCCTTCGACTCTGATTTAATCCTGCCTGGAATGTGGAATGCTGACACTCACCTCTGGTTCAGATGCCAGACTGAAGAGCACCATTGGTTCCAGATTGGCAGGGGGGAGGGAAGTCCGTCCCCTATTGGGGAAAACACATCCAGTCTTCCACTGCAGCCTGATCCGATCAATTCAGGCATCTGATATCAGAGAAGACCCGTTACGGCCGCCAGTCCCGATCACTGTAGACAGGGAACAACGCTATGAAGTGCAAGATAAACTAGATACCAGGTGGTATAGAGGGCGGTTACAATTCCTTGTTCTATGGAAAGGTTATCCCTTACTATGAGTTCATAGTAAGGACTGTAGGCTGCTCCGCCTGGTAGTGAGATTCCACCACAGACATCCTGGAAAAGGCGGGGAGGGGTCCTTCGGCTCCTAACTGACTGTAATTTTTATCTCCCCCAGGTGCTGTCTCCATGGTAGAGGGGTGGCATGTCAGCTCCGGTGAGCCCACGCCCATCTTAAGTGTCCTTCTTGCACTGTGTCTGACATTTTTCAAATAATCATTAGCAACAGCTAATTCCTTGAGCAGGAAGCTACGAAAGCCTTAACTCAGTAGTTACCTTTTTCCCGTTGTTGCTAATTTCCATGCGATACCTGAATATTCCACATGCAGAGTTATTTCTTTGAAAACGCTTTTAATCTGAAGGATTTACTAAAACATGAAAAGAGCGTCGAGGATATGTAGGTGTTTGATTTCACGAGGCCTCTTAAAACAGAAGCAGGACGAGTAAGTTTTATCCCTTGAGGGAAGGAAAGTAAGTCTCTTACCCTCCCCCCCCAAAAAAGTGGGGGGAGGGAAGAATATTTCCCTCTCTTTTAAAAAGTTTTTTATTCGACACACACTAAAACATTGGACACAGCGTAACCATCCTGGCGATGCCTTTGTCACACATACTAAAATATTGATGAAAGAAATGTCCTTCTGGGTTCGGCTCCAAGTGGGGGAAAAAGACACTGGACACATGGAGGCTGCTTGGAAAGATGGTTTATTGTTGGACAGGGCCACATGGCTTGAGCCCCGAACAGAAAAGGTGATCACATGCTTCAATGTTGGTGAGAGAAGAGAAGGGCTGAGGGAGGGGCTTGCTAGGCTTTTTATACCCTGTTTAGTCCCACCTCTCTGTTTCCTGTTCCTGTGTAAGAAATGTATTTTGATTGGTTGTCAGACTCCCATAGGGCCATGCAGGGGCAACTCTCTGGGCTGTGTTTTGAATCCAGGTTTAGTTGAGTTCTCAGATGCCATGTGGTCAGTTGGGTAAAGGGCCAATATTATCATGCCTTTACTCCCATCTCTCCTGGGGCTGCAGTGGAGAAGTCTTTATTATGTAAAAGGGACTAGCTTGGCCTTCTTAATGGCCCATTAACAGTGGGGATGGGCAGGAAGTTACAGGCAACTATTCTGTCTTTAAAACATGTTTCTTTCTTTTCATATCCAGAGAAATATTCCGCCTTGTCAATATTTCCTAGGATATTTCATTTTTCTGGGAGAGGGCTGGATGATAACTTCTCACAATATGAAGTTAAATATCATAACCACCATGCTTATTTACAATTGGTCTATTCAGTATTTACAAATATAAAGATACCGTACTTCCATCCATATCACTTTGTCCTTGTCTTACACATTTTCATTGTTATAACTTCATACATAATTCTAATCCCCATTCTACAAATCTTAGTCATGGCTTATTTTGGCTCTCTCCTTTTTTTTTTCCAACCATCGATAAAATTTATCCCAGACCTTATAATATTCTGATTCATCATTGTTCTTCAATTACCATGTCAACTTATCCATTGAGCCGAGTGTGGCGCAGTGGTTAGGGTGCAGTACTGCAGGCCACTTCAGCTGACTGTTATCTGCAGTTCAGCGGTTCTAATCTCACCGGCTCAAGGTTGACCTTCCGAGGTGGGTGAAATGAGGACCCAGACTGTGGGGGCGATATGCTGACTCTGTAAACCGCTTAGAGAGGGCTGAAAGCCCTATGAAGCGGTATATAAGTCTAACTGCTATTGCTATTTCAGCACAGATCAGAATTTTCCTAATTACTTCCTTCTTCTTGTGGAATTTCCATGTTTTTTCCAGTTTGGGCAAAGACCATTCTTGCTGCTGTATAATATGTATTATTAAGTATTACTCCCTTGTTGTGTTTATCGTTTATGACTCTCAAAAGAAATACCATATTTTTTGGAGTATAAGAGGCACCTTTTGCCCTCAAAACTGAATACAGCATTTTTGCCTCCTGAAACCCCGTCCCTTCTCCAAAATGGCCGTGTATAGCCTTTAGGAGGCTTCCTGAGTGCTCCTGGGGGCTGGGGAGGGTAGAAATGAGTGAAAATTTGGCCATTTTTGCTCAGTTTTGCCTTCCCCAGTCCCCAGGAGCACTTTATAAGCCTCCTAAAGGCTATGCATGCCCTTTTTTTGAAAAAATAAAAACAAAATGAGCCCATTTTCTCAAAAAACTGGCCATTTTTGGGAGGTCTGCAGAGTGCAAAAAATATGTTTTTTTTAATTCGCCTCTTCAAAATCTTGGTGCGTCTTATACTCTGAAAAATACGGTAGTTCTGGTTTAAATTCTATTTCCTTTTTGGTTAACTCCATCAGCCACTTTTGGATTTTCCGCCAATATTCATTTGTTTTTGAGCACGACCAAAAGTAGTGAGAATATTTTCGCAATCCACCCACACTCCGATCTCCTCTCCGTGCCAATTTGTCATCATCGACAGGAAAAGGCAAGCTTCACAAAACCCACAAGGTTTTGAGGAGTCCGGTTAAAAGAACAGAGATGAGTTTGACGGAAACGTATCCGAAAGCTACTTTGGGCAAAAGGTCTGGAAGCCTTGGAAATGGATGAAGTTCTTCAAAGGTTTCTTCTCTTCTACACAGAAGTATCTACGGTTGTAATAAGGACTGAAGCGAGTGAGCAAGGAAGTGGCTTTGTAGCTCGGTAGAACCATTGTGTGCGCGCGATGAACGGATGTCTCCTGTCTCAAAGTCAGAACGAAAATGGCTTTTCATGAATCCTGAAAGAGGACGAAAAGTCTAGAATTTAATCCTTGGAGCAGGCAGGCAGAGAGGAGCTGAGCTTGAGTGTATAGTGTATGTGGGTATGCATGTGGGTATGTGTGTATTTCCTTCCTTCCTTCCTTCCTTCCGTCCTTCCTTCCTTCCTTCATTCCCTCCCTCCTTTCCTTTCCTCTCCTTTCCTTCTGTCCCCTCCTTCCTTCCTTCCTGCCTCCCTCCCTCCCTCCCATTCTCCTTTCTTTCTTTCTTTCTTTCTTTCTTTCTTTCTTTCTTTATTCCTCCCTCTCCCTTCCTGCCTTCCTCTCCTCCCTCCCATCCTCTCTTCTTTCTTTCTTTCTTTCTTTCTTCCTCCCTCCCTCCCTCCCTTCCTTTCCATCCTCTCCTCCCTCCCTCCCACCCTCTCTTCTTTCTTTCTTCCATTCTTCCTTCCTCTCTCTTTCTTTCCCTTCCTTCCCTCCCTTTCCTTTCCTTCTGTCCCTCCTTCCTCCTTCCCTCCCTTCCTCTCTTCCTTCCTTCCTCTCCCCTCCTTCTTCCATCCCTCACTTCCTCTCTTCATTCATTCTCTCTCCTCTCTTCCTTTCTCTTCCTTTCTTCTTATTTCTTTCTTTTCCTCCCTCCCCCCCCATTCCTTCCTTCTACAAGTCCTTCCACTTTTCTTCACAACATTTTTCACAAGTGGTTTGTCATTGCCCCCTTTGTAGAACTGAGAGGAAGTAACTAGTCCAAGGTCACCCAGCTGGCTTTGTGCCCAAGGCAGGACTAGAACTCACGGTATCCTGGTTTCTAGCCTGATCCCTTAACCACCACACAAATCAATTTCTCTCTCCCTCTCCCCCCCTCTCTCTCCCTCTCCCTCTCCCTCTCTCTCTCTCTCACACACACACAAACACACAGCACTCCTGGTCTGCTTTAAAACATTAATCTAGCTGTATTGCATAGGTAAGCTTCTGTTGAAAAAACTTCCTGAAAACCGCTTGAGCGTCTGGAGAGTTAAGATTTTATTACTGGGCCTGGTGTAAAGCTTGACAATAGACAGGGAACTCTGATTACCTGTATTTTCAAACATCCCGTTCTCCAAGGACATCTGGAAGCTGCTCCGCAGCCAATGTCTACAGTGTAGGTAGTATTCTTGACACAATACAAAATAAATAAAACCCTTGGAAACACCAATAACAACAGTAGTTTGAAGCAGGAGCCTGATCGGTAAAGGACAAGAGGAGGCCACCAACATTGAATAAGATTAATGAATGAACGAGAGCTTTGTTATCTGTGTTGATGGGAGAGAGCCTCACCACTGTCATCATGAAAAGACAAAAAAATGTAAAACGAAAAAAGCAAGAGCTGAGTTGAAATCCTCTCTGAAACAGCTGGAAAAGGTACGTGGGTTGGAGGGAAGGGGAGGAATTCAAACTTCATCCTCCTGGTGCGGGGCTTTGGGCAAAGGCTGGAAGGAAGTGCTCTCCTTCCCCAAGTGTAGTTTGATTGTAGGCAGAGCCACGTTGTCTTTTCAAACCTGTAATCAGTGAAACTGGGCTGGGGGAAAGTGTGTTTGCTCTAGTATGGCTCTTTGACTGGCTTCCTGCCTCCTCCTGTGGTCTCCCTGACTCACTCCAATACAATTTGTGTGCGTGTGTGTGTGTGTGGTTTGTGTGTGTGTACTGTTTGAGAGAGTTTGTTTGTGTGAGAGAGGGAAGGGGGTAGGAGAGATAGTCCAATCCAACTTCTGTGTGTTTGTGTGTGTTTGAGAGGGGGGGAGGGAGAGAGGGAGAAAGAAGGGAAGGGAGAAGAAAAAGAAAGAAGGAAACTTATTTCGCAAAGGAGAAAAACACAATGCTGTCACTTTAAGTCAGAACTGAGCATGCCTGTCTGTGGAATTCTGGGAGTTGAAGTCCAGAAGTCTAAAAAAATTTGTGTCAGTGCTTCACCAGCCACAAACCTCACCGCACATCACTTTTCTGAAGGCAAGCCATTCCACTGATCAGTTGCTCTAACTGTCAGGAAATTCTTCCTTCGTACTAGGTTGGTCCTCTCCTTGATTAATTTCCATCTATTGCTTCTTGTTCTGCTTTCAGATGCTTTGGAGAATAGGTTGAGCTCCTTTGAATCCAGTGATCTGAGTTCAAATTTCAGTGGATTCCCAAGCTGGATGTTGACACCTCCTCTTTATTAAAACATTAAACCTTAGTTTTCAAAGTCCTCTTTGTTATAAAAGTAGGAAATATCTTTTTGAAATACAATGATAGGGTGTCAGACTCCAGAAAGCTAAGAAAGACATGCAATTCTTCCAAATAGATTTCTTTATTGTTCCTTACCCACAGACAGATTAAAGCATGCTGCCACCTCCATAAAGCATATACTTTGGGAACTATTAAGGAGGCACTATTCACCTCTTTCTCCCACACACATTCTCTTGAATCGTGTTGTCTTTTGCTCTTTGGAATTGCCCTCCCTCTCTCCTGGTAATCTGGGCTACACGGAAGGAAGGAAGGAAGGAAGGAAGGAAGGAGGGAAGGAAGGAAGGAAGGAAGAGGGTGTGGAGGAAAAAGGGGACAGAAGGAAAGGAAAGAAAAGGGAAGGGGGAAGGAAGGAAGGAAGGAAAAGAGAGAAGAAAGAAAGAGAGAGAAAGAAGGGAGGGAAGGAGGGAGGAGGAGGGGAGGAGAGAGGAGGGTATGGGAAGGAAGGAAAAGGAAGAGGGAAAGAGGGAAGGAAGGAGAGAAGGTGGGAGGGAGGGAGGAGAAGACAGAAGGGAAGGAACGGAAAAGGAAGGGAAGGGAAGGGAAAGGGAAGGAAGGAAGGATGGATGGATGGAAGGAAGGAAGGAAGGAGAGGGTGGGAAGAAGGGGACAGAAGGAAAGGAAAGGAAAGGGAAGGGGGGAAAAGGAAGGAAAAGGGAAAGAAAGAAAGAAAGAAAGAGAAAGAAAGAAGGGAGGGAGGGAGGAAGGAAGAAGTGAGGAGGGTGGAGGGAGGAGGGTATGGGAAAGGAAGGAAGGAGGGAAGGAAGGAAGGAAGGAAGGAAGGAAGGAGGAAGGTGGGAGGGAGGGAGGAGACAGAAGGGAAGGAACGGGAAAGGAAGGAAGGAAAGGAAAGGAAGGATGGATGGAAGGAAGGAAGGAAGGAGAGAGGGAGGGAGGGAAGGAGTCAGACTCCCCAAACCAACAGACACTTTTTTATTCTTCCTAGCAGATTTGTTTTATTGTTCTGCACCTTTAGAGAGAATCTTGCCAAATGTTAAGTATGCTAGCATTCTGATAAAACATATATTCCGTGAATTATTAGAGAAGAGCCATCTTCACCTCTTTCTCTCACATCAACTCTCTGAACTGGTTTGTCTTTTGCTCCTCTGGAATGCACCCCCTCCTTCTGGAGTGAATCCAGACTACATTCCACCCCAGTCATCAACCTGCATTGAGCGGAGTAAGACAGAGACCAATCTTGATGAAGAATATCCATTTGTTGATAAGAGACAAACATCACATTCCAAAAAACTTCTTAGCCACACATATTTCTTTCACAGTTGCTGTGCGGAGCTTGAACTGAGGTAATAATTTTCGAGTGTCGAACCCAAAATAGAATTCTTAAGCAAGAGAGGCATTTGGGGCATCCTACAGCTCTCCTCTCTTCTTCCACAAACAAACCAGAGGAAATGGTGACTTCGTCTCTTTCACACACACTCGCTTTAATAAGTGAAATCACAGCTCAGACAACACGAGAAAGAAAGGGGCTCTGTTTTGTGAACTGATAAAAACACAAACAGAAGCATCCGCTACCATCTCTCCCGAGGGGGAAGAAATTGTTAAAAAAAAAAGCTTTATCCTGCAATTGAACAATGGAAGATGTGAGAACAGGAAAACTGGGTTCAAATCTACTACAAAGGCTTCAGAATAATAGTAGGCCTGAAATTAAATGCTTATGTGCTAAAGTATGTGCCAGAATGATTTCCTAAGGATAATGAAATATTTGTAATCTGCTGTATCAGCGCAATATGAATTTGCAAAGTAGATAGCTTCAGAAGTTATTTTTGACCAGGAACATGATGTTGGGAAATAAGGACCTGAAAGTAGCAGGTTTTCAGATGTATTCGCAGGTATGTAAAAACCACAGTTAGCATGAGGAAACCAAGGAAGCAAGTCCAGTAACATCCCATTTACTGAGGGACTGTCAGAAAAAAGGGTATAAAATTAGGAGATGGATCTCAGATCAGGGCCACTGGCCATAGCTACTCCTTGCTGTACTCAGCTTTGCCAATGGACCAGTCGTGGGCTTCAAATTCTTTTTACTATTGGTTCTGTGGGCATGGCTTGATGGGCATGGTGTGGCTAGATTGGAGTGGCTTGGTTGGAGGATACTGTAAAATCTCAATTCCCTCCCCACTCCAGGGAAAGGTTATGGCAAAATCCCCATTTCCTCCAGATCAGCTGCGACTTGGGAGGCAGAGAATAGACAGGGGCATGGCCAGCCAGAACTGGTATTTGCAGGTTCTCCAAACTAATTCAAAATTTCCACCAGAACTGGTCAGAATCTGTCGAATGCCACCTCTGAGATGGATCTCAGATCAGGTCACTGGCCATAGCTACTCCTTGCTGGACAATGGATCAATGGTGGGATTCAATCTTTTACTACCGGTTCTGTGGGCACGGCTTGATGGGCACGGTGTGGCTGGTTGGAGTGGCTTGGTGGGTGTGGCAGGGAAGGATACTGTAAAATCTCCATTCCCTCCCCACTCCAGGGGAAGGTATGGAAAAATCCCCATTTCCTCCCGATCAGCTGGGACTAGGGAGCAGAGAATAGACAGGGGCATGGCCAGCCAGAGCTGTATTTGCAGGTTCTCCAAACTACTCAAAATTTCCACTACCGGTTCTCCAGAAATGATCAGAATCTGCTGAAAACCACCTCTGAGATGGATCTCAGATCAGGGCCATTGGCCATAGCTACTCCTTGCTGGACTCAGCTGTGCCAATGGACAAGTGGTGTGATTCAAATTTTTTTTTACTATTGGTTCTGTGGGCATGGCTTGATGGGCGTGGTGTGGTTTGGTTGGAGTGGCTTGGTGTGTGTGGCAGGGGAAGGATACTGTAAATCTCCATTCCTCCCCACTCCAGGGGAAGGTTCTGGCAAAATCCCCATTTCCTCCAGATCAGCTGCGACTTGGGAAGCAGAGAATAGACAGGGGCATGGCCAGCCAGAGTTGGTATTTGCGGTTCTCCAAACTACTCAAAATTTCCACTACCGGGTTCGCCAGAACTGGTCAGAATCTGCTGACTACCCCTATGAGATGGATTTCAGATCAGGCCACGGCCATAGCTACTCCTTGCTGGACTTGGCAGTGTCAATGGAGCTCATTGTAATGGGTTATCAATATAAGTTGTGTTATGATGGCTGCTCATGTTCCAAATTGCTCATGAATAAACCTCTGAGTCTTAAAGTAAGAATGTCATGCCTGCAAACCATCTTTTCTCTTGGACTTCAGGCCTGCCACACTTTCTACTGTGGGGAAATAGGAGGGGGGATTATAGGGAGTTGGGTGATATGTAGCCATAATAACATTCTTTCTAGAAAGTCAAGGTCATTCTTTTGTCTCTGCACCTGGCTGGAACTGGATGGGTGGAAGCTGCCAGTGTGGCAATGGAAGATTGGACTAGGTGATGGTCTTATGGGTGTTGGGGCAGGATTTTGAACTTTCAACTGGGTGGGGAAACCTGGAAGCTTTCAGATTTGGGTTTTCCCCGATGTGCCAACATGACATCTCTAATACAGGGAACTTTTAGAGAATTCAAGCCTTGGAGTTTGATTTCATTGGGGGCATTTTTTGGGAACCTTGACAAAGAATTGTTTATTGTATTGCTGCTTTCTGTTTCTTTTGTTGCAATATTGTTACAGCAAAGAAAAGCATTAAGAAATATAATTTGAAAAACACACTTGCAGAGGTATCCCAAAAAGGGAGGGTATATTGGAGCCTGGGATTGAATTTTCATTTTCCCTCTTGGCAATTTTCAACAGGAAGCTAGATTGATGGTTCCAGTTGACAAAAGTCACTCAAGGACTAAGTTATATAAAGCAGCCGATATGATAAGATGGATAGTTAACAAGTTCCCCCAAGTAGGAGAAAGATTTGACACGGATTCCCATAAGATTTACATTTGGTGATGAGTAAGTATAGCTGCCAGTTTGGAATTGAAAGTGGGGTTCGGGATGCAGAAGAACTCCATCACAGATTTATTTACTTTTCAATGATTCGCCTCTTGCTGCAGCAGCATTCATAGGAATCAAGCTTCAGCCAGCCAACATTTTTGAAAACCTGGTAAACAGGGATCGCAACCTTTTTAAATTCGGGGGCCCGTCTGAAATTGGAAAACTATGGCCCCTGGGCTGGACACATGAAATGAACATTTATATTGCTGCAGAGAGTCTCCCCCTTGGGGGTCTTTTTGTGTAGGTCGGAGGGGGACAGAAATTCCGACTTGGGGTCTGCTTTAGCCTCCTGGTGGGGGGCTTTTGGCGAAGGCTGGAGGGTGGAGAGAGCCGGAGGGCCTCATTCCAGTGGGACTGCATCATGGCCTAGAACTGGCTGACCATCTCAGCCACCGAGCCTCCAAGAACCGGTACCTGGCCTGGCATTCCTGCAGGTCTTCCCTCTGCTTGGAAAGCCTACGCTCCTAGTCCTCAGTGAGGTGCTTCTGCTGAGCCTCCTACTCGGTCAGATCCAATTTGAACTGAGCCAGCGTTTTGCCAACTCTTTCTCCTGGGGGCTGCTAAGGTCCAACAAATGTTTCCTGTTGGGGCTGTAAGGAGAGGCAGGCAAGGAGTGGCGAGTAGAAGCTGGCAAGGCGCCCCCTCGACATGAGTGACATTGAGTTGGCCACGCCCGCTCAGTCAAATATCCACCTTGCCACCCCCACCCAGCTGCTCATTAGGCAGATCATATTAGTGATCCGATAAACCCCTTTTATTAACGTATAGTGAATTCCTTCCGGCAAAGTCTTTCCTCTCCCCCAGTTTTTTCAAGATAGTTCACAATTACGGACCTTTATCAGGCTTGGAGAGTGGCCAGGCCGAGATCTTTCAGACGCCGCAATGCTTGGCAAGAATGCAGAAATGAGCTAATTGTCTCCTGCAAACGCCACTCCCCTTTCGTTCCTCTTTGGGAGGGGCCATTCACCGTCCACCCTGTGACCTTACTCCCAAGGTGACCCCTGTTCCTTAGCTGTTCCCTTCATCTGGCAGCTCTGTGCATGCACATATCGGAACAGGCTCCACCTGTTCTTCTGCCCAATGATGTCTTGACTCCGAAGGCAGCTGATAACTGGCATACGGCTCTGGCCCCCTCTCTGCCTCTGATGCAGAGCCTCATCAGAGCCTTCCCCAGACTCCAGGACTGGCCCATCTTCCTCCCCAACCTCCTCACTGTCCAAATCTACTGCCAGCTCCACTGGCCACTGGCAGACCACAACATTAGGACCGTTTTTCACAGCTATGATCTTTTCAGTATCCCCATGATCACGTGTTCAAAATTCAAATGCTTGGCAACTGGTTCCTATTTCTGACCATTGCTGTGTCTCAAAGTCATGTGCGATCCCCTTTTGTGACCTTCGGGCAAGCCAAGTCAATGGGGGAAGCCAGAGTCACTTTACAACCGGGTTACTAACTGACCAGCTGCAGTGATTCCCTTAACAACTGTGGCAAGAAAGGTCATAGAAATGGGGCAAAACTCACTTGGCAAACATCTCACTTAACAACAGAAATGTTGGGCTCAATTGTGGTCAGAAGTCGAGAACTCCCGATAATTGAGAAAGAAGATAAGGAAGGATTCCGTAGAAGATAGTGGAGAGAATAGAAATAGAAATAGCATTTAGACTTATATACCACTTCACAGTGCTTTACAGCCCCTCTCTAAGCAGTTTACAGTCAGCCTTTTGCCCCCAACAATCTGGGTCCTCATTTCACCCACCTCATAACAATGGAAGGCTGAGTCAACCTTGAGTCAGTCAAGATCGAACTGCTGGCAGTGAGCAGACTTAACCTGCAATACTGCATTCTAACCACTATGCCACCAGGAAGGAGAATGAGAATAGGAATTAAGAGAGGAAGGAAGGAAGAAATAGGAATAGCACTTAGATTTATATACCGCTTCACAGTGCTTTACAGCCCTCTCTAAGCAGTTTACAAAATTAGCCTTTTGCGCCCAACAATCTGGGTTATTGACTCACCCGGACGGATGGAAGGCTGAGTCAACCTTGAGCTTGGTGAGATTCGATCTGCCAAACTGCTCAGTATAAGTAGCCTGCAGTACTGCCTCTAACCACTATGCCACCACAGCTCAGTGAGAAAGGAAGGAAGGAAGGAAGGAAGGAGGGAGGGAGGGAGGGAGGGAGGGAGGGAGGGAGGAAGGAAGGAAGGAAGGAAGGAAGGAAGGAAGGAAAAAGGAAGGAATGAAATAGAAATAACAATAGTACTTAGACTTATATACCGCTTCATAGTGCTTTACAGCCCTCTCTAAGCAGCTTACAGAGTCAGCCACTTGCCCTCAACAATCTGGGTCCTCATTTGACCCACCTCGGAAGGATGGAAGGCTGAGTCAACCTTGAGCCTGGTGAGATTCGATCTGCCAAACTGCTGGCAAGCCGGTGATCAGCAGAAGTAGCCTGCAGTACTGCACTCTAACCACTGCGCCACCGCAGCTCTAGACTGATATAAATCTCTTCTGTGTCTGAAATTAATCTCATGTTGGAGGATTCTTGTCATTACAAGATGCTTATACCTTTATTTATTTTCACCTGTATAAAATCCGAAACAGATATCTTTTATCGCCAAGAGAAAAGGTCGAAATTTCACTTCCGTACACACACAAGGGTGTGGAATTAAGATGGCTAAGATGCAGAGATCTCTAATCAAATTGCAAGGGGAATTCTAAGGTTTAAGAGTTTCTAAGTGAATTGAAAGGGTCGTGAAGCTGAGGAAGATGCTGAAATGGATTTTCCTGATACGCTGCATTGGGAAGCATACACTATAGGCGCTACAGATGTGGGAGATATTCATTACTATTCTGTTTGGGGGGTTCTTACCAATTCCTGCAGCTGTAACATCATTTCTTTTTCTAAAGTGGCTATGGCCAACTGATCCATCAAATGAAGACCTCCCTAACAAGAAAAAAAAAAAACAGGTTTCACTATCATCCGTACACAAAAGATTGGTGTCAGGGTTCCAAATAGCATCCAAATTAAATCAGAGTCCCAAGGCAAAGTATTGCTCACAAGTTCCAATTATTAAGAGAGCCCTGTTTGGCACATCTGGGAAAACCCGAATCTGAGAGCTTCCCAGTTCCTCCACCTAGTTGAAAAGTTTCAAGATCTTGCCCCCACACCCCCAACTCCATCCCATGGTCCACTCTCCCACTGCCATGCTGGCAGCTCCCACTCATCCAGTTCCGGTCAGGTGCAGAGACGCAGGATGACCTTGGCTTTCTAGAAGAATGTTGTTATGGCTACATACGTTTAACTCTGTACCAATCCCCCTCTCATTTTCCCACCATAGAAAATGCATAGCAGAATAAGAGGAAGTGTGGCAGGCCAAAGATCCAAAAGAAAAGATGGCTGCAGGCCTGACAATTGGCTCATCATTTTCCTTCTTTAGAAGGAGGCCACGAAAGTTTAAGATGGTGACGTCAGCTCTCAAGGTGATTTGCTGGTGGCAGTTTAATAAAGCGTCTTGCCTTGATTCCATCCATTCCCCCCCCTCGATGATGTACTCTGTTTATTGCCAGGCTCGTGATAAACACAAGCTTTGTCCCAAGAGAAAGAACTTCAGGGGACTCAGCTCAGAGAATGACCAGGATGGATGAGGGAGGGCCTGGTCTACTTGAAAACTTCAAGCGATTAATCATCGCCCTGATATCAAAAATTCCTTTCAGGTTCTTATTACAGAGCGCTCTTGACTAATCCCCTCCAGAGGGATGTAATTTGCGACTTGAGATGAAGAGAACAATATTACTTTACAGCCAAACCATGTCACATTAAAAATAATAATATCCACCAAAGACAGACAGCGCCAAATCCTGCGGAATTCGAGAGATAAAAATTCAATTTGAAATTAATTACGCAGTAGATAAAGTTGTGGTTGTTTTTCATTCTGGGTTTTTTTACCCTCCCTTTCTCTCCCTTGCACGGAAGAAAATAAGGGTTTTGAGCAGCGTTTCAGGTGAAAGGCAATGAGGAAAAAAAAACCCCAGGTTTTCTTTTTTTTTTATTATGGTGGGCATGTACATAAGTTCAGTTCTGCAAACTCCTTAAATCAAAGTGTCTTTTCCCGGGAACATTTGTTCTATGCAGACTTCTAAAGACATTTTCACTTTCAAGGTTTCACGCGATTTGGACCAGGCAGCAACAAACTTTTTCTCTTTGTTATTGCAGATAGTCCTCGACTTACAACAGTTCATTGAGTGACCGTTCGAAGTTATGATGACACTAAAAAAGTAAACTATGCCCGTTTTTCACTGTGGCACGACAAAACCGCGCTCGTCAAAATAGCGGTGATGAAAATCATGGCGCTAAAGCCGCGATGTCACTCACCGTGCATCATCACCACCGCGACAATAGCGCGGCAACAGAAGGGCGCTTTAAAACGGCGCCGTGGCAGAAAGCCGACTTCAATTAAGGTAAGGGTTAGGATTAGTTTAGGGGTTTGTTTTACGGTTAGGTTTAGGGTTAGGGTTAGGTTAGGGTTAGGGTTAGGTTTAGCGTTAGGTTTTAGCGTTAAGTTTAGGGTTAGGTGTAGGTTTAGGTTTAGGGTACTGATGTGCTTGGGAATGCGCGAATTTGCCCTCCGTGATTAGGTCATCGCGGTAGGGTCGCGTTTTTCCTTAGCGCTTAGAACGGCGCAAATTAGTCTTTGCGCTTATGTCTCTGCGGATAAGGGCTTCGCGGATTTGTGGTGGAACTGTTTTTCACACCGACGACCATTGCAGCATCCCCATAGTCGTGGGATACAAATTCAGACGCTTGGACACTGACTCATATTTGTGATGGTTGCAGCATCCCGGGGTCATGTGATGACCTTCCGACAAACAAACTCAATGACGAAGCCAGATACACTTAAGGACCGTGTTACCAACTGGAGTGATTCGCTTAAACAACTGTTTCCCAAAGGTGCTTTTTTTTTTTTCCAAGAGGCAACTGGACTAGTTTCTAGTTTTTCTTTGAAGGCGTTTTGCTTCTCATCCAAGAAGCTTCTTCAATTCTTTGCTTTTTTTGCAAGAGGAAACCAGACTATCTGGTTTCCTTTGAAGGCATTTCTCACGCTTCTCATCCAAGAAGCTGAAGAAACTTCCTGGATGAGAAGCAAAATGTCTCCCCTTCCCCCCCCAAAAAATCCAAATCTTTTTCCATTAACCCCAAAAGAAAAGTCTCTTGTTTCCTTTTCTATTCACTTTGAGATTTTTCTGTATTAAGATATGAAATCCTACTCCAATATTTCTTTGCTTTATCACACGTCCACCATAAATGATAAAAAGTCCCTTCTTTACATTTGCATTTCCGACATTCATTGAAATGCCTTTATTCCTTCTTGACAACTTGTCTGGAGTTAAAATACCAATGATACATCATCTTACAGAATTTTCTTTTAAAGTTATCATTGAATGTAAATTTAAACCTTTCTTCCCCATATTCTCCCATGGTTCAAGCATTATTATCATTCATGGCCAGCTGGGGGATTCTGGAATTGAGTCCATACCAGTGGTGGGTTCCAGACAGAGGTGAGTTCCTACCAGTTTGCACCTATTCGGTAGAACCGGTTCGTCAAATCTACCGAACCGGTTAGAAGAGGTTTCCACCAGTGGACCCGGAAAGCAGGCCACACCTACAGAAGAGGTTCCAAACTCTTTTGAAACCCACCACTGGTCCTTGGATATGATTATTCTACACTATCATGCTCATATTTATAAAACTCAGTGCCTCTGTGAAAGGTAAGGATGACTACTGCGTTTGTGGTGGCAATCAGAACATTGCGTGTGTTGAAGTTGTTTTAACGCAAACCAAAGATGCCTTTTAAAAAACAAGTTTACATCCTATTCTTATGCATGCCAGTGCTGTGTGTGAGGTAATTTAAGGTGGTTCTGACAAGTGTCGTCGGCATCTTCATATCCGGTCACATGGGCGGCAAACCACTCCCACAAAGGAGGCCACACCCACAGAGTAGGTTCGAACAATTTTTGAAACCCACCACTGGTTCCAGATCCCGTCGCAAACGGTACACTGCGCATAGGGCCGGGCGTCCTAGTCAGGTACGTGAGTTGTGTATGCATGCCCACACCACCACCCTGTGACCTCCCGGCTGCTCAGCAGTGGTCGTACAGGCACCGTACGCTGTGCGCATGTGTGCAATTGGTTGGTTGCATTATAAACAGCCATAGAATGCGGGCAGGCTGGTGGGCCAAATGAGCCACTGTACCGATATGGTGGCCGCTGCTTCCAGCTACTACCGGTACAGCCATACCAGGCCATACCACCCAGAACACACCACCACCGGTCCATACCTCTTAAAACTCCCAAGATGGAGATAACACAGCTTGAGGTGGCTTTAAAATAAAAGATAGAATAAAGGTGGTTTGAAGAGATCCCCGACAAGGATGATTAGACTCGACAGAGCCAATGTTGCCTCTAAAATCACTGACGTCGGAGAATAATGGTAGGGTGGGGATGTGTTTCCATCTTCTGCTTGTCTGCTGAACATCTCAGGGACATTAAATGGCTACCGCGAGGAACCAAAATGCTGATTTAGCTGGGCTAATCCTGATCCAGCAGGATTCTTCTCACATTCGCCTCAGACGTCGATAATTGCCTTTTGGCTCCTGCTGAGACCTTTCTGAACACATCTGTGTGATGCTGTGATTCAGGTGTCAGGGTAGGAATGGAGAGACTCGGATTTTAGTGCTTCACAGAATTCTGGGAGTTGAAGTCCACCCCTCTTAAGGAGCCCACCCCTCCAAAGTCACCTGAGAAGGCTTTAAAAGGGGATAGAATATAACTGATGGAAGATACACCTGGCAAGGATTATTAGACGTGAGGGGCCAATGTTTTCTATAAGATGCCACTTCTATAAATCGCCAACGTCAGAGAATAATGGTAAGACTGGAATATTTTCCCCATCCGTCATTGTAGAAGCTCATTGGCTGACTTTGGACCAATCAAATTATATCAATCAAACAATCTGATTGGCCATTGTGGTGTCCTTGATGATCTCTGAGCTTGCTTGCTTTCTTCTATATGTTTCACTGCCCAACTAATGATGTCATCAGAGCTAGAAGGATATGGACTAACTTCACTCCCATCAAGCACTGATGACGTTACTTAGTTGGGAAATGAAACATCTGCAAGAAAAACAACCAAGCTCAAAGAGGACTATCATTCAACCTTGAGCTACAAATATTTTCTTCTAATGATTGCCTACAATTGGTTACAGATACCTGTTCTGACCCCCTCTTCTGTCCAGTAACGACTGCCGAGGCAAGCTTAATGGAATGTACTTTATTAGCAAGAAACCAAAACTCGGTGGCTCAAAGCCAAGCATAACAAACAGATAAGGACCTTGCAGCAACCTCAGACAAACTCAGGGTAGCAATAAACATAGATAAGGCTTGGCAGCAATCCAGCCTGCCAAGCTCACAGTACTGTCCTCCGACATTCAATCCTGCTTGACTTCTGCAAAGAGGATGTGGTGCACAAGTAGCCTTGTTATAGTCTAGAGAGGAGCCTAATGACCATAAGCTTGAGTACAATTACCTCTTGTAATTGCGTAGTTGTTCCTGACGCCTAGTAGCTCTTCGATGGCGTGCATCCAGGAACAACTCACTACTGGCCTCCGGCTCACTCTCCCTTGTCCTCCTCCCCACTGGTCCAAGGCTCAGGGCCTCCTGGTGGCCCAACCAGCCTCTCTGCGCCCTGCTCGGAGTCGGAAACCCCTGTCCAGGGTCCTCCATATCCTCCAGAGCCGACTCAGAGGGCCCCTCGCTGTCGGAATCTGATGGCAGCTCCACGGCTCCTGCTGGGCCACAACAGATACCTACACTCATAGGGTCTTTGACCAAAACCAATGAAACTCTTTGAAACCACATAAATATGTCCCTGTCATTTGCATATGAAAACTGATCTTAGATATAAATTATAGATATTTAAGTCTATATCTCTATCATCTCTCTCTCCCCTCTTCTGTCTGTCTGTCTGTCTGTCTGTCTGTCTGTCTGTCTGTCTGTCTATCTATCTATCTATCTATCTATCTATCTATCTATCATCTATCAATCATATATCTCTATATCTTCATCTGTCTGTCTGTCTGTCTATCATTTATTTTAGTGATATTATATATATATTATATATATATATATATATATGTTATGTATGTATGTATGTATGTAGGTATGTATGTATATATACAGATACACAATTGAATTATTTAATTCCATTTACTTAACAGTAGGCAAAATGCAAATCAAGCATAGAATATTTTACAATGAGATATTCCATATTTTCTGTAGGCACAGCATGCTCTTCATCGGTCCAAGTAAAAGCTATTCTTTAGGGTTACAAACTTAAGATTAAAAAAAAAATTAAAAACTCCTTTTCTGACATTAAAAGTTTCTAAGTGGAAAGCGAGATAAGAATGCCCTCAAATAAACTTCCAAGCAATGCATTCAATTTTTCAAAATAGATTTTAGGAATATATGGAGGATTGTTTGTATGTGGTATAAACAATTGCGCATATATACCACACACTTTTTATTTTGGGATAAGCAATATTAGGCAGAGCTATGAAAAGGAGTAAGAAACTGTATACCAAAATAGTTTAAAAGCATAACGTAAGCACAAGAAAAAGAAAGAAAAGTTAAATCTAGTTTACAGGAACCTTAAAGGGATAG
This sequence comes from Thamnophis elegans, assembly GCF_009769535.1. NCBI lineage: Eukaryota > Metazoa > Chordata > Lepidosauria > Squamata > Natricidae > Thamnophis > Thamnophis elegans. The sequence goes on from NC_045549.1 coordinate 5,970,375, forward strand.
AATGTGTTAATACCACTTTATAACGCCTTAGTAAGATCACACTTAGAATACTGCACACAGTTTGGTCGCTATGATGTAAAAAAGCTGTGGAGACTCTAGAAAGAATGCAGAGAAGAGCAACAAAGCTGATTAGGGGATTGGCGGCTAAAACAGATATATGTTTGCAGGAATTGGGTATGTCTAGTTCAGTGGTGGGATTCAAATATTTAGCAACCGGTTCTCTGCCCTAAAGACTATCTGGGTAGGTGGGGCTCACTGGTCATGTGACTGGGTGGGCTTGGCCAACTCAAGGTCACTCAGGTTGATGGCGCTTTGTCTTAGCTGTTACAAGGTAATAAGGGTTAACCGGAGAGGCAGTTTCTGTAAGTAGGGCAATAAAGATGAGGCTAGAAACAACACCAGAATGTTTCCTTCCTGCCTTCCTTACAGGATTAGCCCTGTAAAGTGGAAAAAAACAAAAGGAGATTTCTTCTAACAATCCGTTTCGAACTGCTTAGAAAGTTACCAACCGGTTCTCCCGAACAGGTGCGAACTGGCTGAATCCCACCACTGGTCTATTTAATGAAAAGAAGGACAGAGTAACAAGATAGCAGTGTTCTAATATCTAAGGCGGTTCAAATCTCACCGGCTCAGGGTTGACTCAGCCTTCCATCCTTCCGGGGTGGGTAAATGAGGACCCAGATTGTTGGGGCAATATGCTGACTCTCTGTAAACCGCTTAGAGAGGCCTGAAAGGCCTATGAAGCGGTATATAAGTCTACTGCTATTGCTATTGCTATAAGGGGTTGTCACAAAGAAGAGGGAGTTGACCCATTATCCAAACACCTGAAAGCAGGACAAGAAGCAATGGGTGGAAACTAATCCAGGAGAGAAGCAAGCTAGAACTAAGGAGAAATTTCCTGACAGTGAGAACAATTAATCAGTTGAACAATCTGCCTCCAGAAGTTGTGAATGCTCCAACACTGGAGATTTTTTAAGAAGAGATGGAACAACTTCTTGTCTGAAGTGGTATAAGGTTTCCCGCTTGAGCCAATGGTTGGAGCAAAAGACCTCCAAGGTCCTTCAAAATCTGTTATTCTATTATTCTGTTATTCAAACTATCCTTGTTTCTCCTACATCCAAACACTGATTCATGTATTTCTTTTGTTCTTTAAACTTCCTATATCTCTCTCTTCAACATCTCCTAATCCATCTCTTAGTGAGATTCATTTTTAAATAATCAATTTTACCTCTTCCTCCCAACACTCACCTTAAATGTTTCTATAACAACAATCAAATTTGAGTGCCACCATCTGAGCTATAGCTTTACTTATTCTCCATCCAAAATGGATGTGGTGGCTCAGTGGCTAAGATAGCCACTTGAGCTTGTCATCAGAAAGTCGGCAGTTTGGCAGTTGAATCCCTAGCGCTGTGTAACAGAGTGAGCTCCCGTGACTTGTCCCAGCTTCTACCAACCTAGCAGTTGGAGAGCACGTAAAAAATGCAAGTAGAAAAATAGGGACTACCTTTAGTAGGAAGGTAACAGCATTCTGTGCGCCTTCGGTGTTTCGTCATGCCGGCCACATGACCACGGAGATGTCTTCGAACAGTGCTGGCTCTTCAGCTTTGAAACAGAGCTGAGCACTGCCCCCTAGAGTCAGGAACGACTAGCACATATGTGCGAGGGGAACCTTACCTTATTCTCTATCCACTATACACATTGCCCCCCAAGTAGCATCAGAAGTCTTCATAAAAAGCTAATTTTGACAATCTCCCAAGACGCTGGTTCGCTTAACCCCAATTAGCTTGACTCTAAAGGGCATCATTAATTATGCTAATTTGGTTGTGTAAAAATTGGGTTATTAATTTGTTATCTTCTGCAAGCAGGTCTAATTTGCACTCTGCATCTACATAGATACAGGCATAAATTTCCACCATCCAATTTTACTTTTTTTATTTATTTACTGCTATCCTACCTTTATTATTTACAAATAACTCCAGGCTGCAAACACATCCAACACACCTTCCTCCTCCTCTTTTCCCTACAACAACCACCTTGTGAGGTGGGTTGGGCTGAGAGAGAGGGACTGGCCTAAAGTCACCCAGCTGTCTTTCATTGCTAAGACAAAACTAGAACTCACCATGTCCTAGTGATTAGCCCCAAATCATCTAGCCAGCTTTCATGCCTAAGGCGGGACCCTCTCCTGATGATTATGGCTAAGGCAGAACTAGAATTCCCCATTTTCTGGTGGTTAGCTCAAACTCACCTAGCTGGTTTTCATGGCTAAGGCAAAACTAGAACTCCCCATCTCTTGGTGGTTGGTCCAACATCATCCAGTTGTCTTTCATGGCTAAGACTGGACTTGAACTCATGATTTCCAGCTTCCTAATCTGGTACCTTAACTATTGGACCAAACTGGCTCTGTTAAATATTCCATGTGCAAATCAAGCAATAATAACAGGGTGGGGGGCAAGAAATTTGCTGTTTATACTACCATTTCTTCAATAAGGAGAACTTAGATGAAGTCAGACTAGTTCTCATTTGTGCTTTTGGGAGAAAAAAAGCAAAGAATTACAATCCACATTAATAAACTCTGAGAGAAAGAACATTATTAAACAATAAGGAAAAAAATGCATTGCCAATATATTTTATCAAGGGCCTTCTCTGCACCCATGAAATAATTACAGTGAGATCCACCTTAGCATTATTTATAGCTGCAATATATATTAATAATCTCAAATTGTCAGCCTCCTACTTTGGATGAATAAATTCTGCAAGATGAGGATGTAACGTGGTTGCCAGCTCCTTCCAGAGTTCCTTCATCTAGCAAAAAAAGAAGAAGCTAGTTAGTATCCTAATATCTACGTTAATAAAATAGTTTTTTTAATTAGGATAAAGTCAATGCTTTTTATCTGGTATCTGAATCACAGTCTGTCAGAGTAGATATATTCATGAACTGGAATATTACTTAATAACAAGGTCAGTCAATTGGAGTTGAAACACTTTGGAGCCTGGGCGTGGTTTAGCTATGTAGCTCTGAGTCTAAACTGAATCTAAAACTAGTCTGAGGTTTGAACTGAACTGGAAACCAATCTCCCCTCTCTACCATGTTGGAAGAACTACTCTTGGTATTGTATATATGTCTCATGTGTTATATTATATATAAAGAGAAGTTAATGAATTACCTGTGTGTGCTTTCTGGATTTAATTTCTGCAACAAACTCGGACACATAGAAACTTTATTGAAGGATAATGACACAATACCAAATATAAACAAAACTTGATAAAAAGTGAAGGTCATCCATGGGTTTCTGTGTGTTGTGTTATGTATCTGTGTGCAAAAATGCAGTTAGATATCCCCAAACTTTGTACTTACCAATAATCTAGAAAACCTGCATTTATTTTTGTAGGCAACTTTCCTTAATATACACTTATTTATGCCCTCACTTACAAAGGTAAAATAGGACTTTGGCTGTCTCACCTATATTGTAATTATCTTACACTTTCTCTGCTTCAATCTAGCATTTGGAAGAAAAACAAGATTTCTCCCTTGTTGATATCAAATTGCTACAGGCTCACTCTGGTAAGCACAGTTTATTTTCTACACATGCATTTTTATCTTGTTTTTGCCCAGAAGCTTTTATTTTCTCTCATATCCAGGTGTTAAAGTTTGCTGGGGAAATGGCCATGGTATTAAGGAAGGATTTTCTTTCTTCTTTCTTTCTTTCTATTCTGAGTTTAAGGTAGATAAAAGTCCAAAATATTCAGAACCATCTGTAACAGGCTAGCCAGCATTTTATGAAGGAATTCAGTGGTGGGATTCAAATTGTTTTACTACCGGTTCTATGGGTGTGGCTTGGTGGGTGTGGCAGGGGAAGGGTACTGCAAAATCTCCACTCCCTCCCCACTCCAGGGGAAGGATACTGCAAAGTCTCCATTCCCTCCTCACTTCAGGGGAAGGATACTGCAAAGTCTCCATTCCCTCCCCACTCCAGGGGAAGGATACTGCAAAATCTCCATTCCCTCCCCACTCCAGGGGAAGGATACCACAAAGTCTCCATTCCCACGCCACTCCAGGGGAAGGATACTGCAAAATCTCCATTCCCTCCCCACTTCAGGGGAAGGATACTACAAAATCTCCATTTCCTCCCCACTCCAGGGGAAGGATACTGCAAAATCTCCATTTCCTCCCACTCCAGGGGAAGGATACTGCAAAATCTCCATTCCCTTCCCACTCCAGGGGAAGGATACTGCAAAATCTCCATTCCTTTCCCACTCCAGGGGAAGGTTACTGAAAAATCTCCATTCCCTCCCCACTCCAGGGGAAGGATACTGCAAAATCTCCATTCCCTTCCCACTCCAGGGGAAGGATACTGCAAAATCTCCATTTCCTCCCCACTCCAGGGGAAGGATACTGCAAAATCTCCATTTCCTCCCCACTCCAGTGGAAGGTTACTGCAAAATCTCCATTCCCTCCCCACTCCAGGGGAAGGATACTGCAAAATCTCCATTCCCTTCCCACTCCAGGGGAAGGATACTGCAAAATCTCCATTCCCTTCCCACTCCAGTGGAAGGTTACTGCAAAATCTCCATTTCCTCCCCACTCCAGGGGAAGGATACTGCAAAATCTCCATTCCCTCCCCACTCCAGGGGAAGGATACTGCAAAATCTCCATTCCCTTCCCACTCCAGGGAAGGATACTGCAAAATCTCCATTCCTTCCTCACTCCAGGGGAAGGATACTGTAATATGTCCATTCCCTCCCCACTCCAGGGGAGCGATACTGTAATATCTCCATTCCCACACCACTCCAGGGGAAGGATACTGCAAAATCTCCATTTCCTCCCCACTCCAGGGGAAGGATACTGCAAAATCTCCATTCCCTCCCCACTCCAGGGGAAGGATACTGCAAAATCTCCATTCCCTCCCCACTCCAGGGGAAGGATGCCACAAAGAAAAGGGAATCAACCTATTTTCCAAATCTCCTGGAGACAGAAGAAGAAGAAATGGCGGTAAATTAATCAAGGAGAGAAAAAAGCTAGAACTAAGGAGAAATTTCCTGACAGTGAGAACAATAAACCAGTGGAATGGCATGCTTTCAGAGGTTGTGGGTGCTCCGACACTGGAGGCTTTTCAAAAGAGATTGGACAATTATTTGCCTGAAATGGTAATGCTTGAACAGGGGGGTTGGACTAGAAGACCTCCAAGGTCCTTCCACTCTGTTATTCTGAACATTTGTAGCAGCTAACATTGGGGCAAAATAAGTACTTCCAAGTTGTGTTCCCCTTGGATAATGGTGAATTAGATTGTTCTATTATTTAACAGAGGAGAATAAAGAAGAGGAAAATAGGATACCAAACCTTCATGTTCAATTAAGTTAAACACTTTGAAGTTGACCCAAGGCACACTCAAGTTGACTCAAGGTCAACTTTCTTACAACCTTTGAACTTTGTGAAAGACTGTTGAATGGGTTTCCCCCAAGTGCTTCAAAATATGCAGTAAAAAGGAATGACTAACCAGATATTGTCTCCCAAAATATGGTATGTATCAATTTGTTTCCAACCCCACCAATGCAATCAAGAATTTTAACAACTTTATTTATATCATGAATTTTTAGTGGAGTATAGCACCACCTAATGGGATATCTTAGATTCTTGATATTCTTGACGAGTTGCTAAAATATATTTCAAGGGAATGCCATGGCTGAACCAGATATATGCTTTTTAAAAAAAAAGGTTGAAGTTTTGTGACCAAACTTTTTGCAAAACTTAATAGAAACAGGGAGTGCCAAAAATAATAAAATCATTGTCTTCTCTTCTCTTCTCTCCTCCCCTCCGCACAGTGGTGGGTTTCAAAAAAAATTACTACTGGTTCTGTGGGCATGGCTTGATGGGCGTGACATGGCTTGGTGGGTGTGCTTGGTGGGCATGGCAGGGGAAGGATACTGTAAAATCTCCATTTCCTCCCCCACTCCAGGGGAAAGATACTGCAAAATTCCCATTTCCTCCCAATCAGCTGGGATGCGGGAGGCAGAGAATAGATGGGGCGGGGCCAACCAGAGCTGATATTTGCCGGTTCTCCAAACTACTCAAAATTTCCACTACCGATTCTCCAGAACTGGTCAGAATCTGCTGAATCCCACCTCTGGTCCCCTCCCCGCCCTCTCTTTTCCCTCCTCCCCTCTCCTCTTTCCCCTCCCCTCTCTCCTTCCCCTCTCAGCACTCTCTTGGAAGTTAAGCAATTAGAAAGGAGATTTTGGTTTCATGAACTTTCAACTGGAGTCTCCTTTGGAAGAAATACGGTGAAAGCAAGCCGTGCCCCAGATCAATGCACTGCATTACAAGAACAGAGACAATTTGACCCTGGACAATGAAAGAGCTTTTCATAAAGAGTATAGGTTTAAAAAGATTCTACTCACTGAAGTGAAGATGTGATCAACACGAATTGACACATTTGATTCTTGGCTTCAATAGTAGAGTAGATAGAGTAGAGTAGAGTAGAGTAGAGTAGAGTAGAGTAGAATATAATAGGAGTAGAACAGAGAATGTAGAGTGTAGAGTAGAGTGGAATAGAACAGAGAATGTAGAGAGTAGAATAGAGTAGAGTAGAGTAGAATAGAGTAGAGTGTAGAGTAGAATAGAGTAGAATAGAATGTAGAGGAGAGTACAGTAGAGTAGAGTAGAACAGAACAGAACAGAATGTAGAGTAGAGTATTGTAGAGTACAGTAGATATTGTAGAGTAGAATAGAATAGAGAGTAGAGTAGAACAGAACAAACAGAACAAAATAGAGAGGAGAGTAGAGTAGAATAGAATCGAATAGATAGAGATTAGAATAGAATAGAATGTAGAGGAGAGTACAGTAGAGTAGAGTAGAACAGACAGAACAGAATGTAGAGTAGAGTATTGTAGAGTACAGTAGATATTGTAGAGTAGAATAGAATAGAGAGTAGAGTAGAACAGAACAGAACAAAATAGAGAGTAGAGTAAAGTAGAGTAGAATAGAGTAGAGTAGAGTAGAACAGAACAGAACAGAACAGAACAGAACAGAACAGAATAGAATTCTTTATTGGCCAAGTGTGATTGGACACACAAGAAATGGTCTTTGGTGTATATAAAAAGATAAGGTACATTCATCAGGAATCATAAGGTACAACACTTAATGATAGTCATAGGGTACAAGTAAGCAATCAATGTCAATAAAAATCCTAAGGATACAAGCAACAAAGTTACAGTCCTGCAGTCATAAGTGGAGGAGATGGGAGGACATGTGGAACTTACAATAGTTCATCTAGTGATCATTCAAAGTGAGGGGTAGGATTTTTTCGCGGTTTGCAACTTTTCTAACAGGCCTGTGTTCAGATGCTTGGCAACTGACTCTTATTTACGACCGTTGCTTTGTCACATGTCAAGATCACCTAATCCCTTTTGAGACCTTCTGGCAAGCAAAGTCCACGGGGAAGCCAGGTTCACTTAACAACCAGGTCACTAACTTATCAACTGCAGTGATTCACTTAACGACAGAGGCAAGGAACGTCATAAAAATGGAGCAAAGTTCATTTTAAAACATGTCTCACTTAACAAGAGAAATTTGGGGGGCACAGTTGTGGTGTATTTGGTCTTTTCTGTTGGTTTTTTTTGATAATCTTAGGGCAATGGATGGCGTAAGGACGATCAACAATCATCTTGTAGTAAGGAAAATGTCATTCTGCAAGAGAGAGAGTCTATCCATTGATTTCTGTTTTCATTTTTGAGAGAAGATTTTAGTCTAAGAGACAGGCAGGAAGTAATATATTTTGAGGGGAATATGTAATGCTTATTCCTGTAAGATTTTAGTATTGTATTATGTTGTGTTGTGTTGTCGCAGCTTAACTGTCAAGAGCCGGGGAATTCAGGCAATTCAATGAGTATAAAAAAACTATTGCAAGCTTAAGCTCTCTACAAGAATCTGACCAACTAACGGTTGGGGTCAATGAGCGGGAGATAGAAGGGCATTCCAGGTGGACTGAATTTCGATCTCTTGTGGGCGTGCAGGGACTTGTGACTTGTGATACATTTGACCCCCTCCCTCGGGCTCAGCCTGGTCATCTACTACATTACCAACCACAGCAATTCACTTAACAGCTGTGGTAAGAATGTCATAACATGAGGCAAAAGTCACTTAACCACTGTCTGTCTTAGCCATGGAAATTTTGAGCTCAGTTGTGGTTGCAAGAGAATAAGACCTAGGCTAAACCTCACAAAGTTGTTGTAGAAAAGACGGACACGCAAGCTAGCTCTTCAGAGAAGGAAATGTTTATTGCGCAGGTTCAGAATGAATGGTCTGAACAATGAGTGAAGTCAGGAAATTCCTTATATAGTTTATCGCTTTCAGCTAAAGCCATCTGTTAGTTTTGGAAACACCCCTCAAGATTTGCCCTTGGGTTACAGAAAGTATGTTACAGGATGTCATAATACATAGATCAGCCAACGGACAGACATAGCATGTATTTTGAGGAACTAACAATATGTGTCTACCAGACAGATTAATAGCCAAACCAGCAAATAGGCTAAAATAGATGTTTGCCTCAGCATATTTCATGTACAGATTTCCTTCTAACCCGTGTTTACCGCACTATGTCCTAAAGCAAAGCTTGCAATTTCTATATGAACAGTTAAAGCTTAATATCATGAAACCCAGTCTGGTTCAGGCTTGAGGCCTACCTTGGTTCAGCCTGCCACCTTAAAGTAGAAGTAGAAACAGAACTAGACAAAGTATTTTCTTTAATCTTTAACCAATTAGACAAAATATTTCTTTAATGCTTTAATCAATTTCAGCATCTCAGCCGGCTCCATCAAGTTCAAAGAAAGCTCGGTTGTTCTAAACTTAGAAATAAATTTGGTGCCAAATAAAATGTATCGGTTACAAAGATTTCTGTACTCTACTTTCTATTCTCATTCATATTTTTGTTCTTTCTTTTTACAACCCTGTAATTCCTTCATTCGGAGTGGAATCAAGGCAATGAAGGAAGCTGAACATTTCCTGGCTGGGTGCCCTTCCTGACACCTATGCAAGTTCAGAGCATATATTTTCTCTTTATGCCCTAATAGAGAAACGTCTGTCACTGCCGAGATTAAACTCTCAGGTTGTAAGTTGAGGACTTACGTAGGCAAAATTAGGTCCTACGCAGAGGAAAATCTAGACTTTCTGGAGTTCCTTGGCCTGCGTGATGACACGCAGATCTCATTCCTACCATTTTCTTTATATAGTCATAATTTTTCCTCTTTGCTCACCTATCTGCACTAATGGTTCATTAAGGTAACACGCTTAGAGCCCAACCAATTAAAGTCAATGCTACGTAGCATTGTAATTCTCACTTTTCCATACCCATTACATTGGTCGAGGCCCAAGAATGAAGGCCTCATAAATCATCCGCCAAAGCAAGAGGGTTTAGCACGTCTTTCTCAACCCCGGTCATAAATCTTGGCCGTTAGCAATTAAAATTCTGACTCTGATCTTCCAGTAATTCCTTATACTTCCACTCGATGCGTGCCTCGGCTGAGGTTGTGGGGGCGATGATCACCCCCCAAAAAACTATGAAATTCAGAGAGGGAAGGAAAAAAATTATCTTTCCAGGTTTCCCCTTTTAACCTCTTGACCAGAAATAACGCAAGGTTCATTCGCCACTTCAATTGTGGAAGGACTGCAGATTTCTTAGGAAGCACTGAGTTATAAAATTGCTTTTCCTGCCTCCTATTATTACTGTCTGCCGAAGAAATGGCGTCTATCTAATATTTAATTCTTTTCTTTTTCCTTATTTTATTTTTCAACTCTCCAGAACCGTGATTTATTTATTATTTATTTATTTATTTATTTATTTATTAGACTTATATACCGTCTTCATAGGGCTTTCAGCCCTCTCTAAGCGGTTTACAAATTTTAGCAAATTGAGTCAGCAACTTGCCCCCACAGTCCGGGTCCTCATTTCACCCACCTCGGAAGAGGGAAGGCTGAGTCGACCTCGAGCCGGTGAGATTTGAACCGCTGAGCTGCAGAATCACAGTCAGCTAAAGTGGCCTGCAGTACTGCACCCTAACCACTGCGCCACCTCGGCTCTGATGGCGAACCTGTGGCTCTGTGGGCACAAAACTGTTGCACCAGCTCAGCTCCAGCGCATATGTGTGCGCACCTCCTGCAGCCAGCTGATTTTTGGGTCTCTGCGGCGCATGTACATGGCACATGCGGAAGACGTGCTTACATGTGCGGGGAGGCGGTCGGTCACACACGTATGTGTGTTGTTGCAGGGCCTCCCCCCGTGGCCCATTTTGCTTTCAGAAGGCTGTCCGATGTCTACTAGGCCGAAATGGGCCACGGGGGGGAGTTTACACGTGCCAGAGCGGGGAGAGTGCAGGGGGTCACAGTGTGCATGCGTTGGGGTTGCAGGGGGAGTGCAGGGGTTTTGCATGCATGCACAGGGTGATGAGGTGCACAGGGCTGGGTCACATACATGCACGCTTTCGGCACACAATGGACAAAAAGGTTAGCTATCACTTCTCTAGAACATCCATTCAATTTGAACCTGTAGGGACTAGCATATTTTATCTCTTCAGAACTGTAGATTCTTTGTAAGGATTGAGTGATAAGCAATGTGGTTGTTGAGCCTGTTTTGCAACCGTTCCGGCTATTCTGACCTAGACTTCACGAAATCACGAAGCAGGCTCCTTGTCCCGACAAACCCCTTTTTATTAAGCTAATGTGAATCCCTCTCATTCACATCCAGCAAACAGCCTTCAAGGGTGAATTTACAACCACAGACCTTATCATGCCTGGAGAGCTGCCAAGCCGATATCTTCCAAACGCCCATTCTGTAGCAGACCATATTTGGCAAGAAGTGAGGAACAGATCTTCACCCTAATGAATTGAACTAAATGTCTCCTGCAAACTCCACTCCCCTTTGCTCTTCTTATTCCCTATGGGAGGGGCCATTCACCGTCCACCTGTGGCTTTACTCCCAAGTCGACCCCTGTTCTTTAGCTGTTCCCTTCATCTGGCAACTCTGTGCATGAGCACACTGGGAGCGGGCTCCAGCTGTTCGTCTGCCCCATTGACTCTTGACTGGCATACGGCTCAGCCCCACCTCTGCCTCTGACACAGGGCCCTCATCAGAGCCTTCGCCAGACTCCAGGACTGGCCCATGTTTCTCCCTAACCTCCTCACTGTTTGAGTCTGCCACTAGCTCTGGTGACGAGCCACAACACTGGTGGCAGTTGTTAAGTGAATCACTGCAGTTCTTAAGGGGGTAACAAACCTAACCAACTGTTGTAAGTCAAGGACTAGCTTCACATACCAGCATCATTACCAATGCAGAATGCAGAAGTGAAGTCTCTGTAAAACAGGTTAAAACACTTGCCCGTTTCCAAGGAATGTAGAATCGGATAAACACGGCCATCCAAACCTTAGTGGCTGTGAAGATGTAACCTTCTGATCAATCAATCAATCAGAATAGAACTGAAAGGGACCTTGGAGGTCTTCTAGTCCAAACAGGAGACCCTCTACCATTTCAGACAAGTGGCCATTCAATCTTTTCTTAAAATCTCCAGTGATGGAGCACCCACAACTTCTGGTGGCAAGCTGTTCCATTGGTTAATTCTTCTCACTGTTAGGAAGTTTCTCCTTAATTCCAGGTTGATTCTCTTCTGATTACTCCCATCCATTTTTTCCTTGTCTTGCCCTCAGGTGCTTTGGAAAATAAGTTGAACTCTTCCTCTTGTGCAGCCTCTCAAATACTGGAAGATTGCTGTCATGCCCACCCCCCTAGTCCTTTTATCCACCTAGACTAGCCCTTTTCAATTCCTGCAACCGTTCTTCATATGTTTTAGTCTCAGGCCTTCAATCATCTTAGTTGCTCTTCTCTTGTAGAAGTCAGCACCCACCCCTCTCCTAGAAAAATGAAAATTTTAAGAAATAAAGGGGCAGAATATTTCCCCCTAAAAGAGAGGCAAAAATTCAGCACCACCTTTGTCAATGGGCCATTAAGGCCTGAGCCAGACTATTCTACTTAATAAAGATCTACCTCCTTCAGCAGAGCCATAATAGGAATCCCAAAGCCCTTTCATTACATCATCACCCAGCAAGGCTCAACCAAGCCTGGGACTCAGGACAGCCTACAGAGTTGCCCCTGCATGGTCCCATGGAGTCTGACAACCAATCAGAATACAAGCTCAAATTGTTTATAGATAGCCTAGCAAGGAGGAGCTAAGCTCAATTCAAAGACGTTATTAATTTTCTACTTTCTCTTTAAGTATATTTTAAACTGTTTTTGTTAAAGATTTATACCTTGTATTGGTTCTGGGAAGTCAGGGTGGGGGAAGGTTGGGGGGGGTTGGGGGGAGGGTGGAGGGAGCGGAATGTACTAAGTTGGAGGAGGGGTGTTGGATTTTAAGGTATTATGATTGTACATGTATACTGCTATTTTTTCTTTTTTATGTATATTGAAATGGAATTATAAATACCATCAACACAAAAGGGAGTCTGCTCAGAAGTTGAAATACACCAAGTGAATTAGAGGAAGAGTGGGAAGCAGAGGAGAGAAGGATAGGAAGAGAGGGGACAGGAGAGAGGGTGAGGGGGGGAGATGAGGTGTACAAGGAGGAGTGGTAAGGGGAGAGAGAAGAAGAGAAAGGAAGGGGAAGTAGAGTAGAAAATGATGGAGGGAAGAAAGGATGTAGAAAGGGGGAGGAGAGAGGGGGAAGAAAGTGTCGTATAAGGTATAAATATGGTGTATGGGGAGCAGAAGAGCCAATAACTGGTTTTTTTCCCCTTTGGTAGTTGATGGTAAGATGAATTGATGTAATTACTTAATAATACAACATGATATGGACTATGTAATACTATACATGTCTTCCAATGCTTCTCTTCTCTTCTCCTCTCCTCTCCTTTCCCTTCTCTTCCCTTCTCTTCCTTTCTTTTCCCTTCCCTTCTCCCTTCTCTCTGTCTCCCCTTCCTTCCCCTCCTCCTTCCTCTCCTCTTCCAACACTCTGCAAACATCTTCTTCTTGTCTGCCCTTCTTCATGAGTCAATAATCGCTATATCCTGCCACTGCTACATCTCCCTATAAAGGGAAGCACTGCAGCTTTTCCTCTTCTTTCTTCCCTCCCCCTCTCCCTCTAGCTGGAAAGTTAAATGGCTGCTGTTCCTTTGCTGGAAAACAGCTGGCTGGTGATTAGGTTGTCAGTGTAGCTGTTAACAGCGCAAATGTCTAGTTGCTATAGACTGGGCCCCATTCCTAACAAAGCAAAATCAGCTCGAAAACTGCAGACGTGGCTGCTCATCGCTCCAGCAGCACTGGAAGGCCTAATAAAAAGAAAAGGAGGAAAATATCTCAATTAGCAAGGGGTGCTCTGAAGAAAGTGGAAATGCAAATCAACGTGAAATAGGCTTTCTAATTATGTCGGGCGAAGGAATTGTACCCTCCTTCACTTCTGCGATGTGTGGGGGGAAAAAACAGCAGAAGATGAAGGACTCGAAGGATTTTTTTATTTTTTATTTGGCCATGGCAATTTCTAGTGCATCGTTATGCGCCGCGCATCCTTAAAGATTCTCCTTTCCTAGAAGCCACGAGTTGGAAAAAGAAACCGAAGCATGATGGACGGGCGTCTCTCAAGCAGAACCGAGTGCATGGAATTTCTGGAAATATTGCAACTCGTTCCATCACTAACGAGGGAGGTTTATTTGAAAGACATTCCTGAGCACACTTAAAAAGGGGAAAGGGAGGTCTTTTGGTGCTCACTGAGCCTGCAGATGTTTCGTTACCCAATGAGGTTACATTATCAGTGCTAGAAGGGAATGAGTTTGTAGAGTAGAGTAGGGTAGTGTAGGGCAGGGTAGGGAAGGGAAGGGTAAGGGAAGGGAAGGCTAGAGTAGATAATAGAATGGAACAGAATGGAATGGAATAGAGTAGAATAGAATAGAATAGAAAGGAATAGGAATAGGAATAGGAATAGGAATAGGAATAGGAATAGGAATAGAAATAGAAATAGAATAGGAATGGAATAGGAATAGGAATAGGAATAGGAATAGGAATAGGAATAGAATAAGAATAGAATAGAATAGAAAATAGAAAATAAAATAGAACTAGAACTAGAACTAGAACTAGAACGGAATGGAAAGGATAGGAATAGGAATAAGAAAAGAATAGAAAATAGGATAGAACTAGAATTAGAACTAGAACAGAATAGGGTAGAGTAGATTAGAGTAGAATAGAATAGAACTAGAACTAGAACTAGAATTAGAATAGACCTAGACCTAGACCTAGACCTAGACCTAGACCTAGACCTAGACCTAGACCTAGACCTAGACCTAGAATAGAATAGATAGAATAGAATAGAATAGAATAGAATAGAACAGAACTAGAACTAGAACTAGAATAAACCTAGGCCTAGACCTAAACCTAGAGTATAAGAACTAGTGTGTGTGTGTTTTTGTGTGTGTGTATTGTGTCACAATCCTGGTATGCCCAAATATGGGAGGGAGCATACTGCTTCTCTTTTCTGTCTTTTGATTCACCCTAGGAGCCATCCAGGCAGAAAGCCATTTTTTATGTTGCCTTTGTTACATTTGTGTTGCATTTGTGCTGATAAATAAATAAAGGGAGACTAGTATAGATCTATTTCAAGCTATTTAGCTCTCATCAGCTAGCCATATATATATAAACTTAAGCACAGACACCAAATGCTATAGCTGAGTCAGTCAAAAGAAGGGTGCCTCAGAAGCAGTGAACAGTGGCGAAAAAAACGGATTTGATTTTGGAACCTAAAGGAAAGTGAGGAAATGATGAAGGGTGGGTGGGATTCAGCTGGTTCGCACCGGATTGGGTGAACCGGATGTCAATTTTGCATCTGGTTCACTGAACCAGTTGTTGCAAGGACCGGCTGGCCCCGCCCACCCCTCCCCTCCCAGGAGTCTCCATGCAACCCATTCATCATGCCAGGTAATTGCAGGGGTCCATTGGGAGATTCTGGGTCTCCCGGAAGTCCAGGAATGGGCCTGTTTCCATCCTCCGGAGGCCTCTGGAGCCCAGGGGAGGCCATTTTTGCCCTCCTGGAGGCTCGGAAAAAGCCTCCGGACCCTGGGGAGGGCAAAAACTCCCCCCCTTGCTGTGGTGCAGGAGACCGAGTAGGCCATGCCCACCATGGCCACACCCACCCAGCAACTGGGCAGAGAACCGGTTGCTAACATTTTTCGATCCCATCCCTGGGTCTAAACCACATGCCAAGGAGCACGAGAGGCAAATAACACTCACCCAAGAAGAATTAGACTAAAAAGCAACTAAGCCATAACTGTTTACATTCCAATCAGATCAATCTACAAATTCAAAATAACAGGCCGGCGAGGGGAAATGGCAATTTCAGAACTGCCATTTTCCTTTTCAGCGCACTTCTACCCTGTGAAGGCTGGTTAGTTTGTAGAAGATCGGACTCAGCTAGATTCTTAGTTAAGGCCAGTTTGGTGTAACGATTAAGGCACTGGCCTAGAAACCAGGAGATAGTGAGTTCTAGTTTTGTCTTAAGACATGAAGGCCAGCTGGATGACTTTGGGCCAACAACCAGAAGATGTTGAATTCTACTCCCACCAGTGGTGGGATTCAAATTTTTTTTACTACTGATTCTGTGGGTGTGATGTGGCTTGGTGGGCGTGGCTTGGTGGCCATGGCAAGGGAGGATACTATAAAATCTCCACCCCTCCCCACTCCGGGGAGATGACTACAAAATCCCCATTCCCTCCTGATCAGTTGGGACTCGGGAGGCAGAGAATAGATGAGGGTGGGGCCAGCCAGTGGTGGTATTCACCGATTCTCCAAACTACTCAAAATTCCTGCTACCGGTTCTCCAGAATTGGACAGAACCTGTTGAATACCTCCTCTGGCTCCCATCTTAGGTATGAAAGCTGGTTGGGTGACTGTGGGACATTCACTCTCTCTTAGACAATTCACCTCACAGCATTGTTGTTGTGGGGAGAGGAGAGGAGAATTGGAAGGGACCTTGAGATCTTCTAGTTCAAACCCCCAGCTCAAGCAGGAGACTGTATATCATTCTGGACCAATGACGTGCCCAAGCTCTTCTTAAAAACCTCCAGTGATGGAGAACCTCAACTTCTGAAGGCAATCTGTTCCACTGATTAATTGTTCTCAATGTCAGGAAATTTCTCCTTAGTTCCAGATTGGCTCTCTCCTTGATTAGTTTCCATCCATTGCTTCTTGTCCTGCCTTCTGGTGCTTTAGAGAATAGCTTGACTCCCCCTTCTTGGTGGCAACCCCTGAGATATTGGAAGACTGCTGTCATGTCTCCCCTGGTCCTTCTCTTCATTCGACTAGAAGAAGGAGTATTACGTATGTTCACTGCAATGAACTATAAAGTAATATGCGTGGGATAAAAAGATTAAAAAAAGTTTGCAGACTGCAAAATAATTTTTCTAATGTTTCAAGATTCTTCTATTGCCAGCATGTTGTTTAAAATCAGATTTTCTCATTACATGTGTTTCACACAGAGAGAGTTTGCTCATTAATAACTCATCTTGGCAATGAGGGTGCTTTGACTTTAAAATTTAATTGTAGTAATACAAAACTAGATAACTCCAAGGGCATGCTATCACCCCTGTCCTTGAGAGGGGACAATCTAAGTCAACATCTCTACCTCCTTCAATAAGACAGTTTTCTGAAGAAGCCTTAGAGATAAACTTGATTAACTCTATGAGCACCTTGTCAGATACTGAACAAGTGGGCATTACTGTGTTTCCCCGAAAATACAACCTGTCCTGAAACGAAGGCCTTGCCACAATTTTTGTGTGGGCAAAAATATAAGCCCTCCCCTGCAAATAAGCCCCCTGGACAACCCCTCCTCCAGCCAGGCAGAGTGCTGCTCACCAGCCTAGCAGTATCCCGAGGTGCCAAGCCGCGGGAACTGGGGGGGGGGGGAGGAAGGTGATCGCATTGCTTGGTGCCTTCAGGATAACGCTAGGTTGGTGAGCGGAGCTGTGCCCAGCTGGAGAGGGGGGTTGCTGGGAGGGTGCTCTCTTGCGAGCGGGCTCCCAAAGAGCCAGGCACAGCCAACATAGCCGCCATGAAGTGACCACGCTCACGAGCAGCCACCCGACAAACCCCTTTCCAGCCAGGCACAGCGCCATTCGCTGACCTAGGGGTATCGCCAAGCCGCCTGAGCACCTGTTCGCCGCCGCCTGGCTCTTGTGGCTTGGAGCCTTTGAAATGCCAGTGAATGGCACTCTGCACGGCTGAAGAGGAGGGTTGTGTGAGCGACTGTTCCACTCTAGTTCCTCTCAGCTTCATGAAGCCAGGGCACCTCCACTGCCGCCACTGCCCACTGCCGACGCCATCCCAGCATGGCTTTTTGGCAGCTTCCAAACTGAGTTTTCTGGCAGTGGCCACTCTGGGCATACACTCTATGGTTGTGCACCGGCTCGCCGGCAGAGCGTACAACCATAGAGCATATGCCCAGACCGGCCACTGCCGGAAGACTCGGTTTGGAAGCTGACAAAAAAGCCATGCTGGGATAGCGGTGGTGGCAGCAGAGGTGCCCTGGCTCTGCAGGGAGACCTGGGCCAGGGCATCGTGAGGCTGGGAGGTGCATGAGTGGGAGCGGAACAGCATTTCACAGCAGCAACATCACTGGCATTTCGAAGGTGCCAAGCCGCAGGAGCCGGGTGACAGCGAACAGGTGCTCAGGTGGCTTGGCGATACCCTTAGGTCAGTGAATGGCGCTGTGCCCGGCTGGAAAGGGGTTTGTTGGGTGGCTGCTCATGAGTGTGGTTGCTTCATTGCTGTTGTGTTGTGCTGCTGCGACAGCGCAACACAGCTCTTCGCCCCTGAGGCTATGCCCGGCTCTTTGGGAGTCCACTCGCAAGAGAGAAGCCACTCGGCAACCCCAAAATAATAAGACCTCCCCTGATAATAAGGCCCAAGCCATATTTTGTGGGTAAAAAAAGACCCTGTCTTATTTTTGGGGAAACATGGTATTAAAAACAAAAACAGTTAGGCCCGTGATGGTCAACCTATGGCACACGTGCCACAGTGGCACACGGAGCCCTTTGTTAGGGCACGCGAGGCGTTGCCCTGTCAGCTCCAGCTGACTTCAGCCTACATTTTCGCCCATTTTCGCAAACTTCCGGTTTGTGCATTGGGCTGTTTTTCTCCCTCTGGAAGCTTCAGGGAAGCCTCCTGAAGGCTCCGGAGGGTGAAAAACAGTCCTATGGGCAGACTGGAAGTCCGTTCCCAAACGTCCGGGTTGCTCATAATGCCATTTTTCACCGTTTTTGGGCCATTTTTCAGGGAAGCCTGGGGGGGGGCTCTGGGGAGGGCGGGGAGGCTGTTTTCCACCCTCCCCAGGCTCCTAGAAATCCTCTGGAGCCTGGGGAGTGTGAAAAAACAGGTCCATTGCATGGCAAAAGCAGGGGGGAAGGCAGGGGTTGCATGCACATGCATGTGGGGGGGGGGGCTCACATGCATAGAATTATGGGTGTGGACATACCCACGCATGACCCCCCCCTGCACTCCCCCTGCTTTTTGCACGCGATGGGAAATCACTGGTTAGGCGATCTAAAGCATTATTAGCAAACAACACCTAAATCGGCTAAACCTATAAACCTTTCATAAGACCATGGCTGGAATACGGCATCCCGTTTTGGTCACCACATTTAAAAAAAAAAGATGTTGAGATTTGGGGAAAAGTGCAGAGAAGAGCAACTAAGATGATGACTGGCCTAGAGACTAAAAACATATGAAGGATGGTTGCAGGATTTAGGTTTGGCTAGGGCGTGACCCGAGAAATGCGCACATGACAATAGTGTGCCAAGAAAACCACGGCGAGGAAAACCGCGATGTCATAAACGCGCCCACAACAGCACGCCGACAAAACCGCGCCCACAAAAGCACAATTTAAGTTAAGGTAAAGGTTAGGGTTAGGGTTAGGGTTAGGGTTAAGGTTATTACGTTGTTTTTGTTGTTTTTTGATGGCGCGCTTTCATCGGCGTGCATTTGTCGGCGTGCTTCTGTGCTCATTCGTCAGCGCGATTTCGACCTCGGCGCGCTTTTGTCGAGCACAGATTTGTCAGTGAACCGGCTAGTTTAGAGAAAAGAAGGACTCGGAGAGGGGTGGGGACACTTTCTGCATGTCTAACAGTTTCCTAAAGTATAGGTTGTTCATTAAACTTTCCCCTAGCCTGTTGATGACCTTGCATTTGTATGTGTGTGTGTGTGTGTGTGTGTCTGTGTGTGTCTGTGTGTGTGTACATGTTTACAAGACTTTCTCTTGGCCTCTAAATGGCCTTTACAGTTTGTACAGTCTAAAATTTACAGCCATCCTGATAGGACTTTTTAATTTAATGAAGCCAAACTGTAAAGCAATATTCTCCCCAAAGAAAGATCAGTGCCATTATTTTGCTGGTGTTACGTTTCTCTAATGAAATAAATTCCAATTTATGTTGCCTTTGTTGCCATAGATAACTCACTGCAGAGGGTAAATGTTTCTGATGTAATGACATGCTAACTTTCTGCCCACAAATGCAGCCTCAGCTAATGGGATTCGGAATGGGGTGTTGTACGATGATTGCAACTGATCTGAAGGAAATTATGATTAAAAAGCGATAGAAAAATGGCGACGGGGCAAAAATAATGAATGCCGTTAACAGCGAAAGTCTGTTGCTGGCAGGATCCTCTTTAGTTTATTCCTTTTTAGAGTGGAATTATATATTAAGGATGATATTAGGACAGAGAGGCTGTCAGATTCTCTTCAGTTTGATTCTCATGGTGGAGTCCGCCAGTTTCTTGTGCCAAAGCATCATAATTCAAATGCCTAGCTGTAGTCTACTTTGAGATTGAAATACTCCACTTTTTCAAGAATGGTGGCATTTCCTATCCATCTCCCCAAATGTCTTTTTTTGTGAATATTCCCCCTTAAAGGAGGATTGTCAGGTTTCTGAAAGATGCCCTAACAGCCAAGTTTCAAAAGAAATCTAGTCAGTTATTAGGAACACTATTTCAGGAATACCCCGTTGCAGTCAGATCTAACCTCATTTAAATTATGGCTGAACTTTGCCCCTGTTTCTTCCCTCCCCTCAGTCTGTGTCATAAATCACATTCTCCAATGAGGTGCATGCCTCACAAGCCTGCTGTAGTAATCTGAGATCCGACTCTAGCCGAAGGTATGAATGGAATGCACTCCCCCCCGCCTTTTCTCACCATGACAATTTGTAGATCAGGGTTGAAATGAGAGGTTCTTGGTTCTCTCTCTCTCTCTCTCTCTCCTCTCCCTCTTTCTCTTCTCCCTCTTTCTTTCTCTTCTCTCTGTGTGTGTGTGTGTGTGTGTGTGTGTGTGTGTGTGTGTGTGAGAGAGAGAGAGAGAGAGAGAGAGAGAGAGAGAGAGAGAGAGAGAGAGAGAGAGAGAGAGAGAGATTGTGTGTGTTCCAGCATAACTCTGGAACGCCTCGAGCCATTTCAACCAAAATTGGTACACGGATGACTTACTCTCTGGAAAAAAAAATACTGTGGGGTAAGACACCCCTTGGGATGTGTGTTGTGTTAAGATACAGCCTGTCGTGCCTGAAAATGGCTTCTACTGTACTGCTGTAAAATGGCTTATACTGTACAACACAGTGGAGTTGCCATGGTAATGGCTTCACAGTACTCCACAAGGGGGCTCCCTCTGGTAAATTCCCCCTATAAATAAAAACCCAGACAACGCCGGATTATCAGCTAATTTTCCAAATAAAGATCAGAACATTTTTGAGATTAGAAGCCATCTAAGTCTTGAAAATAAATATTTGTGTAGAATGTGCTAAACCTTTGTTGCCCTACTAGTGAATTGCTATCCCTTGTGGACATTGTTTTAATTTGTAAATTTTGTAATTATCCTTTAGGAAATAATCTAGAACAGGATATACAAGGATAAAACACTGATTAAATGTTCTTGTTGTCAGAAAATTTCTCCTTACTTCTATGTTGGCTCGGTCTTTAAAGTACTTCTACCCATTAATTCTTGTCCTGCGCTTAGGTGCCTGATTCACTTAACAGCCGTGTTACTAACTTAATAACTGCAGCGATTCACTTAACAATTGTGGCAACAAAGGTTGTAAAATGGGGGGAAAGTCACTTAACAAATGTCTCACTTTGTGGTTGTTGTTAGATGAGAAGTTGGTCCGACCCATCACGACCCTATGGACAATGTACCTCCAGGCCTTCCTGTCCTCTACCATCCTCTGGAGTCCATTGAAACTCACGCTGACTGCTTGGGTGACTCCATCCAACTACCTCATTCTCTGTCGTCCCCTTCTTCTTCTTCTGCCCTCCGTCGTTCCCAGCATGAGGCTCTTCTCCAGGGAGTCCTTAATCTCATTAGGTGGCCAAAGTCTTTGAGTTTCCTCTTCAGGATTTGGCCTTCTAAAGAGCAGTCAGGGTTGATCTCCTCTAGGACTGACTGGTTGGATGGCCTTGCAGTCCAAGGGACTCGCTGGAGTCTTCTCCAGCACCAGAGTTCAAAGGCCTCCATTCTTTGCACTCAGCCTTCCTTATGGTCCAACCTTCACAGCCATCCATTGCAACTGGGGAAACCATAGCCTTGACTCTATGCACTTTTGTGGCAGGGTGATGTCTCTGCTTTTTAGATTTGCCATAGCTTTCCTCCCCAAGAGCAAGCTCATCTCGCTTAGCAACCAAACATACGTGGGCTCGATTATGGCTGTAAGTCAAGGACTACCTATCGATCCCAGCCTATGGTAGGTCAATAAACTCAAGAATGACAAGGAGGGGGAAAAGGCATCCAAAAGAAAATAGCAATTTCAACTGATGAATGCAAATGATGCACAATTAATTTATGGGAAACAGTGCTGTTTAGGTATGACAATGGCACACTTAAATTAGGACTGGACAAATTCATGAAGACGAACCCCAGTGGTGAACATCTGCTCACCCATTCTTTCAACAGAATGCTGGATTAAATGAAGCTCGATGCCATCCAGCATGGAACGTTTCGGGTCCTTAATTGTGGTAGAGTTGGCAGCACAGACGTAGAGACAGGTGGTTGTTCTCTCTGGAGAAGGCTGCTTTACAGCTTCCAAACCACGTTTCTCTACATGCTTTCAAAATCTCGAGATCCTTCACATATCTTAATAACCCTGAAAAGAAAACTGCTTCCTGGATCCAACTAAACCCAACCAAAGTTTTCTTTGGTTTGTGTATATATGCAGTAAGTAAATACTGTGCATATGTATTGGAGTGATCCAGTGCAATCTGATGTTTTATTTATGTGCTTCATTCTCTCTTTCTTTCCCTCCCTCTCTCTCATCTGGATCTATGTCTATGTCTGTCTGTCTGTCTGTCTGTCACCTCTCTCTCCCTCTATCCCCCCTCTATCTCTATTTCTATTTCTATCTCTATCTCTATGTCAGTGTTTCAAGTATCATGCAGAAATTAAATAAGAGTTCAAGGCAAAACAATCCTTAAAGTTCCAATTAATAAGTCAGACATCTTGGCAATCTGTGTGAATCCCAATTTTGGAAGTTACCTAGGATTCCCGCTCAGTTGAAAGTTCATGATCTTGTCCCCACACCCTGCTGATGGCCCATGGCCTCTTCTTCCATGCTGGCATCTCCACCAGCTGGTTCTGGTCAGTGCAGAGGTGCGGATATAAAAGATGACCTTGGGCTTCTAGAAAAGAATGACAACAACACATTCCACAATTCTACTCCTTTCTATTCCCCACTCCCAACTACTACACTAATGAAACAGCATAATGAAATAAGAGAGAGTGTGGCAGGCCAAGATCCTAAAGGGATATAACTGCAGGCCTAACACTCTATCTATCTATCTAACTACCTACCTACCTACCTACCTACCTATGTATCTATCTATCTATCTATCTATCTATCTATCTATCTATCTATCTATCTATCATCTATCTATCTATCTATCTATCTATCTATCTATCTATCTATCTATCATCTATCTATCTATCTATCTATCTATCTATCTATCTATCTATCTAATCATTTATCATCTTTTTTAACAAACCCTATATTCTGGGCAAGTAAATGGAGCTAGCAGAGTGTTTTATTGGCCAGATGCCCTTCCTGTCACCAAAATGGCGTGTTCTTCTTCAGCAGATATTTTGCAGTGTGCATAGAGAGAGAAACATCTACCTCTACCTAGGAACGAACTCACAGCCTCCTGATTGGGAGACTCCACCTCGAGGCCACTGCCACCACTCCATCTTATCTATCTCATTATGTCTGTCTCTCCTTCTCTCATCCATCCATCCATCAATCTCTCTTCCTCTCTATTCATCCATCTATCCAATCTCTCTCTCCTCTTTCTCTCTCATCTATCCATCTGGCACTATGCTGTCCCATTTGGGCCCCTATTTTTTTTTAGCCAAAGTGCTGCACAGAAGACTGAGCGCATACGTGGATGGGATCCCTGTGAGCGAAGCGAGCAGGTGCACACGCATGCTCACATTTTGCAACTGGTAGGGAAAGTTAAGTGAATACCACCCCTCATTCCGCTACTTCGTAGTCACACCTTCAGGAAACTCTCCCTTCCTTTTGAGTTTTGGTTTTCCCTCAGTGAATTATAATGTATAGCACTGGAGGTAAGGAGGATACTCATGGATCTTCTCTTACTCCCAGGAGCTACACAAAATGAACCTGCTCCTTCTTCTCTCTGTCAAAACACCCTTCAAGTATTTGAAGTCTCCCCCCAGCCTTAGGCTAAACATATTGAGTTCATATGTCTTAATCTCCAGGCAACGTGCCTTCTTTTCGTGTTCTTCTGTGAAGCTTCACTTAAGATAAGTTCTCCGTGGAAGATCCAGGCATCCATAATACTCACAGACGCATTCACAGGTAACTCCTGACAGCTTGATCTAACTCTACACATCCAGACTTGTACTTTAAAAGAAGGAAATGACCCAGGGGATCAGATATCTAACTAAATTAAAACTCTGAAATTACATTTTTAATCAGGGATTATCAAGGATACTCTTTAGCCAAGGGATACCTCTTCTCTTATATACTGCTGAGTCCCTCAATAGACTTCAGACGCTTCAGTGAAGCAAGAATAGTAAAGTTGTTCACCGCGTGACAATTTTAGGCAACTTCCATCCTACATCCTTCTGTGGGATCTGGAGTCCTACTGGACAATCATTTAAACCATGAGCCAGCAGTGCATGGCGGAAGCCAAAAAAAAGCCAAGGCAATCTTAGTTGCATTATAGAGGGGATAGTATTAAGATCAAGGGAGGCTCTATGCTAAGGTGCTGAATTGTCGATCAGAAAGTTTGGCAGTTCGGCAGTTCGGCGGTTCGAATCCCTAGCGCTGCGTAATGGAGTGAGCTCCCATTACTTGTCCCAGCTTCTGCCAACCTAGCAGTTCGAAAGCATGTAAAAAATGCAAGTAGAAAAATAGGAACCACCTTTGGTGGAAGGTAACAGTGTTCCATGCAGCTTTGGCATTTAGTCATGCCGGCCACATGACCACAGAGACGTCTTCGGACAGCGCTGTCTCTTCTGCTTTGAAACAGAGATGAGCACCACCCCCTAGAGTCGGGAACGACTAGCACATATTTGTGAGGGGAACCTTTACCTTTTTAGTATCAAATCATGTGAAGTATTAGTATCACTTATAAAGACCACAGTTAGAATACTGCATCCAGTTTTGGTCACCAAAGATGTTGAGACTCTGGAAAGAGTACAAAGAAGAGTAACAAAACTGACTAGAGAACTGGAAGCTAAAACTTGTGAAGAACGGTTGCAGGAATTGTGTGTGTCTGATCTAGTGAAAAGAAAACTAGGGGTGACATGATTGCAGTGTTCCAGTATCTGAGGGGCTGCCACAAAGAAGGGGGCTGGGGTCAACCTATTTTCCAAAGCACCAGAAGACAAAACCAGAAGCAATGGATGGAGAAACCTAGAAGTAAAGAGAAATCTCCTAACAGTGAGAACAATCAACCAGTGGAAAAACTTGCCTTCAGAAGTTGTCCATCACTGGAGGTTTTTAAGAAGAACTTGACAGTCACTTGGAAGTCCGGAATGATATAAGGTCTCCGTTGTGGCCCGGCAGGAGCTGTTGGAGCTGGCACCAGACTCTGACAGCGAGGGGCCATATGAGTCGGCTCTGGAGGATGTGGAGGACCCTGGACAGGGTTCCGACTCCAAGCAGGGCGCAGAGAGGCTGGTTGGCCATCAGGAAGCGCCTGAGCCTTGGAGCAGTGGGGAGGAGACAAGGCAATGTGATCCTGACATCATGCATTGGAGCAGTGGGGAGGAGACAAGGGAATTGGTCCTGGGTGCCCGGCAACGGAGGGCTAATAGGCGTAAAGAACAGTTGCGCAATTACAGGAGATAAGTGAACTCAGCTGGTGGAATTAGGCTCCTCTCAAGACTATAAAAGGAATGGCTTTGCACATACTCGTTGCAGGAAACAACGTGTTTACTAGAGCTGGAGAACTCTCGTGGCTAGCTTGGCAGGCTGGATTGCTGCTAAGGTCTAGTCTGTGTGTTAATAAATCCTTGAAGTATCTTTGTCTCGGTGTGCTTGGTGTAGGACGAGGGGGATCAGAACAGTCCCTCCTACTTGAAGTTGGACTAGAAGACCTCCAAAGTCCCTTCCAACTCTATTATTCTGTTATACATGAAATTTTGATCTGGCATAAATTTTGCAACCTAACACTTCAGGAGTTTCCATTCCTAATTGTATTTCACTAATACACAGATTTAATGTCCTATCTGGTCAAGCAATACCTTGGAAGAAGCACAACCTGAAATCGGTTATAGTTTTGACACAGGTCGCTTAATTTTATTTTAGTTTGTTGGGCTCGGATATCTTGGTGCAAGCATTGCGAAGATATTTTCTCAGCTGATAAGGTTGACCCCGATAAAATAACAACAACTCGGCAGATGGTCTTATAATTCTTTGAGTTGTGGCAATAAGACCAATGTGATTAGGATTAATTTAACTCTGAGGTTTGATTTATTTGAAGAGGTCTTGCTTTTTTTAAAAAAAAAAAATCGTTCTCACCATTTCAGTTGACTTTGCAAGATATTAGAGTAGCTTTGCCCCCCGTGGGAAATTCTCACCGTATAAATTACCATCGCCTAGCACTTAAATGACATCGGCTGAACAAACAAATAAATAAATACCAATAAAAATTGTACGTGGCCTTAACTCTTAGATGGCTGGAGATGAGTTTTGCAGCATGATAGGATAGTAATGAAAAAATTTAAAATAAAACCTAGAACAGTGATGGCTAGACTTTTTGTCATCCCATGCTGAAAGTGTGCACGCGCCCCCATACCCATAATGCAATGTACACCCCCCAATGCGTGTACACCCCTCCACGGGGAGCTTTGGAACGAGCTCCCCGTGGAGATTCGTACCCTCACCACCGTCCAGGCCTTCCGCACAGCCCTTAAGAACTGGCTAGCCCGTCAGGCCTGGGGACAAGGATAGCCGCCCCTCCCGAATGATGAATGAATGTTGCTTATTATTTTTTACTATATGTGTCTACGTCATTGTTGGTATTCCCCTCCCTGATTTTATGTGAGCCGCCCTGAGTCCCCTCAGGGAAAAGGGCGGCCTACAAATGTTAATAAACATAAACAAACAAACATAAACAATGCACCCTACCCCCCTGTGCATGCGTGTGCAACCCACTATCCTGCCCTCACATGCACAAACGATGCCCCCTGCTCCCCCGCTCCTCCGTGCACAACCCCCCACATTCCATTTTTGGCTTAGCAGGGCTCCCTGCAGGGTCCTGGGAGCTTTTACCTTTAGATATACTGTAGATCTATCTATGATGATCTGTAACTATAGTTACAATACAATACAATAGCAGAGTTGGAAGGGGTCTTGGAGATCTTCTAGTCCAACCCCCTGCCTAGGCAGGAAACCCTATATGGTTCCAGACAAATGGCTATCCAACATCTTCTTAAAGACTTCCAGTGTGGGGGCATTCACAACTTCTGGAGGCAATTTCTGTTCCACTGATTCATTGTTCTGACTGTCAGGAAATTTCTCCTTGGTTCAAAGTTGCTTCTCTCCTTGATTAGTTTCCACCCATTGCTTCTTGTCCTGCTCTCAGGTGCTTTGGAGAATAGCATGACTTCTCTTCTTTGTGGCAACCTTTGAGATATTGAAGACTGCTATCATGTCTCCCCTAGTCCTTCTTTCATTAAACTGGACATACCCTTCCCAACCGTTCTTCATATGTTTTAGTCTCCAATCCCCTCATCCTCTTTCTTGCTCTTCTCTGCACTCTTTCTAGAGTCTCCACATCTTTTCTACATCATGGTGACCAAAACTGAATGCAGTATTCCAAGTGTGGCCTTACCAAGGCCTTATAAAGTGGTATTAACAGGTGATCTTGATTCCATCCCTCTGTTGATGCAGTCTAGAACTGTGTTGGCTTTTTTGGCAGCTGCTGCACACGGCTGGCTCCTATTTAAATGGTTGTCCACTAGGACTCCAAGATCCCTCTCACAGTTACTGCTATTGAGCAAGGTACCACCTATACTGTCCCTGTGCATTTAGTTTTTCTTGCCTAAATGTAGAACCTTACTCTTTTCACCATTGAATTTCATTTTATTAGATAGTGCCCAATGTTCAAGTTTGTCAAAATCCTTCTGTATCTTAAGACTATCTTCTGGTTGAAACTACCTATTCTAGTGCGTTTGAGGGCTTTACCATTCTTCTCCCCACCATTCCGTTCCTTCCCCATGGCAATTGTGCTTGTGTTTTACACAAAGCATTAATTTTCTGCCATTAATTTACAAAGCATTGCAATAACTTTTTTTTTCTCGGGATTCAGAACCGATATACGATTTAGGGCTTTGAGCCCGCTGAGACTAAGAGGAAAAATGAATGGGCACCATTAAGTATGAAATGCGTATTTTGTCACTTTTGGCAAGAGAACATTTCATGGCCTAACAATAAATATGTACATTTATATGCTTACTTTTCATATGCAAAACTGAATTGTGCACTACCCAGAGTGCCATAATCCTGTAAACAGAGTTTGATTCATGGTTACAACTGTAACTGTATTAGGCCCGTGAATTATATGCCTATAAATTCGCGTTTGTGTTTTCAATGTGGCTCACTTTATCTTACAAATATATATGCAGAAGGGATATGCAACCAAGCTAAAAGATTATTGTCCTTTAATTATATTTCATTACACACCAGGAAAAAAAAAATTGCCGGTGTTTGTCACTTAGAAACCGGTAGATTATAATGCAGAACTAAATACGTTTAGATTTTGGAAGGTCAAACTTTCGTTGTTCTTAATCGTCATCATCACGAACAAAAGCCATGCAAGATAAAGGGGATATTGTTTTGAGCATAATTGTAAAGGCAGCTAAGCACGAGAACATATATTTATATTTATATATTTGAAAGAACTAAGCCACTTTGCACTCCCTCGGCGGATAAAAGGACAAGAAAAGAATCATTTTATGCTCTTTCTCTTCTAGTTTTTAAACGTTAGCCAGGAAAAGCTATGCACAACTACGTCTGTGCAAAGGACACGCGCTTATCAAAACTGCATAAATTTTGGGGAAACTCTATTAAAAGTGCATGCCAATTTGTCTTGCCAGCCTAAAAGATAATCGCTCGCAAACCAATGAAGAGATGGTGTGGAATAAATTTGCATTTTTTTTTATTTTTTGTAAAAGGAAGAGGTGCTTAAAACCAGGCAAATTTGGCAATTTCGGAAAGTCAACCGTGAATAGATTTTGTAAACAAGAAACGGTCATTTTCCAACGATCAGAACTCGACCATGGAGGAAGAATTCCAAAAAATAATAATAATCAGGAGCAAAGAGAGAAGAAAACCCCAAAACAAAGATTGTTGCCCAGGGAAGTCGTTTTTGCCAAAGTCTAAGGGAAGGCAAAATCTCAAAGGCAACTCATGAGGGTAATAGAAAAATTATTGGATGGAGAAAAGTAAGAATTCTTTCTCATGTCCTGCAGCTCTTTTTTTGCGTACCAATAAAAGAGATATTTGTAGGGTTTAGATGAGGGATCCTTGATGCTCTCTGAGCTTGGTTGTTTTCTTACAGATATTTCATAATAACAGAACAGAACAGAATAGAATAATAAATGGAATGGGATGGGATGGGACAGAATGGGACAGGACAGGACGGGACGGAATAGAAAACATTGGAAGTTTTCTAGTCCAAACACCTGTTCAGGCACAAATACCTATACCATTTCAGATAAATAGTTCTCTAATAGCAATAGCAATAGCAGTTCGACTTATATACCGCTTCATAGGGCTTTCAGCCCTCTCTAAGCGGTTTACAGAGTCAGCATATCGCCCCCACAGTCTGGGTCCTCATTTCATCCACCTCAGAAGGATGGAAGGCTGAGTCAACCTTGAGCTGGTGAGATTTGAACCGCTGAACTGCAGATAGCAGTCAGCTGAAGTGGCCTGCAGTACTGCACCCTAACCACTGCGCCACCTTGGCTCTAATCTCTTCTTAAAAACCTCTGGAGTTGGAGCACCTACAACTTCTGGAGGCAAGTCATTCCACTGATTAATTGTTCTCACTGTCAGGAAATTCCTCATTAGTTCTAATTGCTTCTCTCCTTGATTGGATTAGGATTAAGAATTTACATCCCCCCCAGTGGTGGGTTCCGGATCCTATTGTAACTGGTATGGTTGCAACAGGGGCCCTGCGTCCTCCACATAATGCGTGCAGCGCATGTGCACATGCATGCAGTGCGCGCATGCATATTACCATCCAATGACATCTCCACAAGCCTCCGCCACGCTCCAGCTGCTCAGCGGAGCATTGTGCAGGTGCTGTACGCATTGTGAGCGTGCACGGAAGTGCCAAAGAGTTTAAAGATAGGTAAGGAGCGCGGGCGGGCCCTCCAGAGCACCAGAACGTACCTGGTTGTCTGGGCAGGCTCCGGTACACCCATACCAGAGTGTACCACCTGCAACCCACCACTGATTCCCCCACCCAAATTCTAAGGACAGGACATGACCTTTAGGATATAATAGGATTAACCCACTGGTATTGAAATAGTAAAAAAAAAAAACCACAAGGGTCACTACATTGCACAACCCCCTGGAGCATCTCAATCACAAAACCTCAGAGACCTATCAAAATCCTTCCACTCATCCAGCCAATGGGTCAGCCACCCCAGAAACATGCTGCTGTCACTAAAGTTTCTGGGCTCCAAATAAAGAGACCGTCTTTCCATTCTGCTTCCTCCATTTTAACAGCGTCGTTCTCCCAGCTTGGAACTGGACCAGATTTTTCTTCCAATGATAGTTAAAAAAAAAAAACTGAGTAGCTCCACCATATTTTTCAGATGCAGCAGCTTCATGCTACCCAGGAGATTCCCCCCCCCCCCTCCTGGCATTTTAAAACCTTCATTTTCCTGCAAAATGTTACCTCCTGCTCGAGGCTACATGATTCATTTCACTAGATAAGCATATGCACTACTTTGCACATTTTAAAGACTGAACAGATAGTTATAGTCCAGTGCTATCGCTGCAATGAAAACAAATGTTTAAATCAGGGGTCAGCAACCTTAAACACTCAAAGAGCCACAAAGGTCCTAACCAGAAGCTCCCCTTCAATTCTGGAGCCGACCGGAAGTCCAGTTCCCACACCATAGAGTCTACTCCTAGTATGGTGTCCTTTTTCCTCTGCCAACTGGAAGTCCAGTTCATCCACCATAGAGTCTCCTCCTAGCGTGGCATCCTATTTCCTCTACCTGTCCTAACCGAAAGCCATCAATTGTGGAGCCGACTGTGACAGGGAGCCGCAGCAGAGGGATGAAAGAGCCACATGTGGCTCCGGAGCCAACGGCTCCAGAGCCACGGCTTGCTGACCTCTAGTTTAAAGGATACACCCAGCAACGCTTTTTGGCATTTGGTGCGATTCAAAGCGGCTCCCCGTATATTTTGCATGCACGCAGAATATGTCAATTAGCACAGGGGAGATGAAGTAGAGGCGGTTTTGATCTCCAAATGACTTTTTCTCCCCTTTAGGATGAGAAAGTTGTTAAGCATCTGTGCAATAAATAAAACTGCAGCATATTGTTTTTCAGATGTTCCGGGTTTTCAAATTAATGGGGCTGCCAGCTAACTTTCTTCGACGCGGACATTTTTAAATGCTTCTTGTCAACAATCATCTGGCTTTTAATCGCGTAAAAAAAGCTGTCATGGAGCTTCTTCGGAATTTGAAAAGTGGTACCAATTTAATTAAGGGATGTGGTAGCTCAGTGGCTAAGATGCTGAGCTTGTCGATCAGAAAGGTCAGCAGTTCGGCAGTTTGAATCCCTAGTGCTGCGTAACCGAGTGAGCTCCCATTACTTTCCCCAGCTTCTGCCAACCTACCAGTTTGAAAACATGTAAAAACGCAAGTAGAAAAATAGGAACCACCTTTGGTGGGAAGGGAACAGCGTTCCGTGCGCCTTCGGCATTTTGTCATGCCAGCCACATGACCACGGAGATGTCTTCGGACATCACTGGCTCTTCGCCTTTGAAGTGGAGATGAGCACCGCCCCCTAGAGTCAGGAAGGACTAGCATATACGAATGTGTATGTTCTAGCATAACTCTGGAAAGCCTTGAGCAATTTCAACCAAACTTGGTACACAGCTGACTTACTCTCTGGAAACAAATACTATGGGGGTAAGACACCCTAACACCCCTCAGTGTGTGTGGTGTGTGTGTGTGTCCATGTGTGTGTGTGTTCCAGCATAACTCTGGAACATCTCGGCCGCTGAAAAGAAAAGGACTGAATTATATCTATAATGTCGAGTCACAGTACTTTTGACAGTGATCATGTGTATTTTGGATTCAAGTTCTGCACCTAATAACGGCGGCAAGACTGTTGGTGGCGCAATACTGGAAGAAGGAAGACTTGCCTACAACTCAAGAATGGACATTGAAAGTTACAAACTTAGCCGAGATGGCTAAAATATCGGCATATCTTAAAGATCATTCAAATGAGAGATATAAACAGACTGGAAAAAATGGATTGACTATATACAAAACAAATACGGGACTAAGAAATTCCAGATAGTCTACGCTTAAGATCAGGAATGAGTTAAACTGTTCAAAGTTAGTGTAACAGGAAGAAGCTAAGATCAATGTAGAGATGTTATTAACCTCTTTTTTTATTTTATTTTGTCTCAATATATTTTAGACTGTGTTTGTGAAAAATCTATACCGTGTACGGGCTCTGGGAAGTAGGGGGGGGAGGGAGGTGGGGTGTTAGGGGGGAGGATAGGGGAGGGGGGATATATACTATGTGTTAGATTTCAATGTAATGCGATTTCACATGTATACTGTTTCTCTTTAATTTCTCTGTAAAATAGGACAAGCTGAATACATTGACATATAGTAGAAATACACCGAGGGGAGGAGGAGTGGGATAGAAGAAAGAGGGGTAGAGAGGGCGGAGAGAGGATGGGAGGGAGGGTGAGAAGGAAGGGAGGGAGTGGACCAGGAGAGAGTGGTAGAGGGGGAGGGGAAGTAGGGTAGAGGGGAATGATGGAGGGAAGATAGTAAGTTGGAGGGGGGGCGGAAGAAAGAGGTGTATGGAGAGTGGAAGAGGTATATTGGGTTTCTATTTGAGTTTGAGTTTGAGTTTCATTTTATTTATATTTCTGGGGGTATAGTTGACAAGAGGAATTGCTGTGATTATTGTTTAATGTTGTATGGCCCCGGTTATGCACAGTATATGTGACTGTATGAAAATGAAAAATGGAAAATAAAAACATTTTAACATGGATTCAAGCTCTGTTACAGCCTGTTGTGCCTTAAAATGGCTTCTACTGTACAGCACAGTGGAGTGGTAGCAGCTTCACAGTACTCCACAAGGGGGCTCCCTCTAATATAGGATTGGGATAAATACATACCAGGGCTACGCCAGGTTATCAGCTAGTAAATAAATAAAAAGTGTTGTGGTTCTATTAATATTTTTTAAAAGTAATTAGCATCACCTGCTACTTCATGCTTTAGTTTTGTTTATACCATTCTTTTTTTCACAAGGACAATAATGATTGCTTTTAAGTATTTATTTATTGTTTTTTCTTTGCTGTATGTCACCCAGAATGCATGTTTTGGAGGTGGGTGGCTATGCAAATTGGATGAACAAACAAACACAATAAATACTAATTATGTGCACTCCTGCTTAGTCTTTTTTTCAAGTTGAGCCAAATTGATTAAATGCTGACAAAATTAAAACACAGCTTGGTTGAGCCTTGTTGGGTGATGTAATCTTCCCAGATGCCATGTGGTGAGATGGATAGAGGGCTAATCCTATCATGTCCTGAGTGCCATGTCTTAATCCCATCACTCTGGAGCTGAAGGGGGGAAGGGGGCAGGGAGCTGCAGGAAACTGCTTTATCTTTAAAAAGATGTTTCTCCTTTTCTCATCCAACGAAATCAGGGTGGGTTCCTACCAGTGTTGGTACCAGTTCTCTTCATGCCTGCATTGCTCGTGCATGCGCTGTTCATTGCAAATTGTTCTGCGCATTGGTAAACCATTAAAAACTAATAAAAAAAACATGCCATCAGCAGCAGCAGAGACCAGGGAACCATTAAGGCGTGGCCAGCCCGGGTTGCTGCCAATTCTGTGACCCAGTCCAAATTACCACTACTGGTTCGCCCGAACCGGTGCAATCCACCTCTGAGGGAAATAATATCCTGCCATTTTAATATTTCCTAGACTATTTCATTCTTCTAGGAGGGGTTGGGTGCTAACTTCCTACAATAGCAAAGAAAGAAAAAGTAAGAATACAGCAAATACAAAGAAAAGAAATATATGAAGTGATTTCACAAGTATAATAGCAATAGCAATAGCAGTTAGACTTATATCCGCTTCATAGGGCTTTCAGCCCTCTCTAAGCGGTTTACAGAGTCAGCATATCGCCCCCACAGTCTGGGTCCTCATTTCACCACCCGAAGGATGGAAGGCTGAGGCAACCTTGAGCTGGTGAGATTAGAACCGCTGAACTGCAGATAGCAGTCAGCTGAAGTGGCTGCAGTACAGCACTTTAACCACTGCGCCACTCGGCTCTTTAACAACTTTAACAACTTCTCTTCTCTTAAAATACAACAAACAACCCCTTCTCCCATCTCCTCTCTTAGCTATACATAGATTCTTTAAACCTTGTTATTCGATCATGGTTGGCACAAATTTATCAGAGTTATCAGCAATAACAACTATATTTTTACCTTAACCAAATAAACCCAACTCATATTCAGTCCAGGGTGAAATCCTCCCGGTTCGACCTGGTTTGGCTAAACCGGTAGGAACGATTGTCGTTGGGTCTGCAAACCGGTTGTAAAAACAAAGCTTCCGAGGATCGTGCAACTCAGCTCTGAGCCACACGATCGTGGAAACTTTTTTCCTCCATAAAAACTTGTTCCTTTGTTAAACATCTTTTCAAAACACACTGTCTACAAAAGGAACTTCTGAATCTGTTGTTCACAAATAACCTTCGACAAATAATTAATGACAGGTAATCTTTCACTTACGACCTTGAAGTAATGACAGCCTACCCCCTTCCCAAAGCTATTATGACCTGGTTCCAAAGTTAGAACATCCTTCCAGATGCTGTTGGTGGTGGGATTCAATAATTTAACACCGTTCCCTGCCCTAATGACCGCTAGTGGGCCAGGCTCGGTGGTCTTGTCCAGTGCATGCCAACTCAATGTCACCAGTTGATGGGCGCTTCGTCTTAGCTGTTCCGATGTATAGGGTTAACCGGAGAGGCAGTTTCTATAAGCAAGGCAATAAAGATGAGGCTAGAAACAACACCAAAATATTTCCTTCCTGCCATCATTACAGGATTAGCCCGTAAAGTGGAAAAAAACAAAAGGAGTTTTCTTCCAACAACCGGTTCTCCGGACTGCTTAGAAAGTTAAGAACCGTTCTCCCGGACAGGTGCGAACCGGCTGAATCCCACCACTGCATTTGACTATGTTTGGGGTGCTTAGCAACCGATCTGAATATATGGCCATTTGCAAAACTCTAGGGTCACATGATTGCAATTTACAACATATTTTTTGGGAAACCGGCGTTTACTTCATTTCCGGGGGGGAAACCCACCTCATAATGAAAAATGACTGTGTTTAATGACTGCTTCATTTGCTTTATGACTGCCATGTTCGCTTTATGATTGGCGCACAGAAGGATGTAAATCAGGCCTGTTCGTGTGATGACCTGCTTTATGGCTGCCACGACTTACAACCATAATTTCCAAGCTTAATTATAGTTATCAGCCGAGGACTACTTGCAGAGTGGTTTCCTTGCCTAATGTTTGATGTCTAAGAGCCTGTAGGCGACATCAGCACCAGAACCAAAAGGGAAATCAAACAAAAATTATTTTGCAAAACTAAGAGACAAGTTACACCTGTTCATGTTTTATGCATCGCTTTGATATGTGTGTGTGTGTGTGTGTGTTTTGTGTTTTTCTAAACAAATGATGAACCTGAGACCCTTCATCCTATTCTGGATAATTACTGTAGGATTATTATTATTATTTTTGCGGTTACCATAGAGACTGTAACTAAGAGAGTGAAAATGCAGTTAGTCTAGGGTGAAATGTTTGCTACATTAACTCAGAGTCTCTTGTGTGGGGGTGGGGTGGCTGGGAATTAGTGCAACTTATCTCTACCAGTAGGAAATAAGTTCTCCACTTTGATTAAACTCAATGATATTTTGTGACGTATCTGTACCCTTAAAGTAACTGAACATATGTCTAGCTGGATGATAGCTTGATTATATACTTTGTAGTGTATAAATCAATCAATCATCATCAATGAATCTATCTATCATCTATCATCTATCTATCTATCTATCTATCTATCTATCTATCTATCTATCTATCCATCCATCCATCCATCTATCATCTATCTATCTATCTATCTATCTATCTATCTATCTATCTATCTATCTATCTATCTATCTATCTATCTATCTATCTATCTACTATCTATCTATCTATCTATCTATCTATCTACCTACCTACCTACCTACCTACCTACCTACCTACCTACCTACCTACCTATCTATCATCTATCTATCTATCTATCTATCTATCTATCTACTATCTATCTATAAATGGCTCAGTGTGGTGAGTTCCAGCATAACTCTGGAACGCCTCGAGCAATTTCAACCAAACTTGGTACACAGTTGACTTACTCTCTGGAGAAAAATAATGTGGGGTAAGACACCCTAACACACCTCGGAGTGTGTGCTCTGCGATGATGCAGCCCGTTGTGCCTTTCAGTGGCTTCTACTGTACTGCATGAAAATGGCTTCTACTGTACACACCGCAGTGGAGTTGCCGTGGTAACGGCTTCACAATACTCCACAAGGGGGCTCCCTCTGGTAAGGGGGAAAGTGCAACATAAGAAATTACGTTTGGTACGGACATTTTCCCCCTAAAAATAAATACCCAGGCAATGCTGGGTTATCAGCTCGTTTACAGTATAATTTCTTGGATCTTGGTTGAGACCTTCCACTATAAAGCTGGAAGAGAAATTTATTTATTTATTTGTTTGTTTGTTTGTTTGTTTGTTTGTTTGTTGTTCGTTCGTTCGTTCATTCATTCATTCATTCATTCATTCATTCATTCATTCATTCATTCATTCATTCATTTACTCCCCTAATGGTGACTCTTTGAGTTGTGTAGGGAATCAGAATAACAGAATATTAAGGTTGGAAGGGGCTTTGGAGGTCTTCTAGTCCAACCATCTGCTCAACCAGGAGACCCTATACCATTCAGGAGAAATGGCTGTCCAGGCTCTTCTGAAAAATCTCTGGTGTTGGAGCACACACGACTTCTGGAGACAAATCATTCCACTGATTAATTGTTTTAACTGTCAGGCAATTACTCCAGAGTTTTAGGTTCCTTCTCTCTTAGTTCAGTTTCCATCCACTGCTTCTTGTCCTACCCTCAGGTGCTTTGGAGAATAGGTTGAGCCCCTCTTCTTTGGGCAGCCCTCAAATATTGGAACACAGCTATTGCCAGCGTTCCAAGTATCACGAAGAATTAAATCAGAGTCCAAGGCAAAATGATCCTTAAAGTTCCAATTTAATAAATCAGACATCTTAACACATCTGTGGAATCCCATTCTGGAGGTTACATTGGAGTCCCACCCTGTTGAAAGTTCATGATCTTGTCCCACACCCACAAATCCATCACATGGTCCAATCTTCTTCTTCCACGCTGGCATCTCCACCCGCTGGTTCCGGTCAGGTGCAGAGGTGCGGAGACAAAAGATGACCTTGGGCTTCTAGAAAAGAATGACAACAAAACATTCCACAATTCTACTCCTTTCTATTCCTCCTCCCACCTACTACACTAATTAACAGCATAATGAAATAAGAGGGAGTGTGGCAGCAAGATCCTAAAAGGGATATAACTGCAGGCCTGACATCTATCATGTCACCCCTAGTTCTTCTTTTCATAAGACTAGACATACCCAACAGTGGTGGGTTTCACATTTTGTTACCACCGATAACAACATGTCTCAATCAGCCAAATTCCAATGAATAAACTTTCAATGTTCTCCCAAACTGTTTTACAAATCTTGTAACCAAGCAAAATCCACCAAACGTTATTAACATTACCACCCATAATCATCACATCAACCTTTAAGCTAAAGAAGGTGAACACAACTTTTGTAAAGCATGTGGGTGGTGTTTAATGAGATTATATTGAATGATGAATACAAGTTTAGAACGTCTAACTGTGCATTCTACAAAAATTCCCTAAATTACTTACTGCTTCTCCTACAACACATTTTGAACCTAAATGAATCAGAATTACTGCCATCCAGCAATATTCAATTACTCCCGCAATAAATTTCACCTCTTCACCTTTTAAATGTATAAAAAAATCCTCATTTGAGGGATATGAGTTTCTTCTAAAACAGTGTCTTCAGGTTTTCAATTATCCCATTTAGTTAAACATGTCTTCTTTTAGAAGGATATCTAAGATCTTTAGTACAGATTGTCCTTCACTTACAGCTGTAATCAAAACTGAAAACATATTAGAATTGAATAGAATAGATAGAATACAGAGTTAGAAGGGACCTCAGAGGTCTTCTAGTCCAACCCCTGCCTAGACTGGAAACCCTATACCATTTCAGACAAATGGTTCTCCAACATCTCTTAAAAACCTCCATGTGGAGGATTCACAACTTCTGGAGGCAATTTTTCCCCTGATTAATTGTTCTCACAATCAGGAAATTTCTCCTCAGTTCTACAGTAAGTTGCTTCTCTCCTTGATTAGTTTCCACATTAAAACCCATCCAACTCAACTGGTAGAAACATAAAACATTAAAAACAGAAACCCCTGGTGCCCATCAGTGCCAATTGTCATCATCTAATCTTCTCCCAATCCTTGGATGAAAATCCAGGTCCTTAAAGAAGGAATAGTGAGAATAGGGTTCTGTAGAGCAAGGAGAAAGCACTTCCTTAACTAACATCAGAATGCAATATTTAGAGGAAGGGTCCAGGAGCCTGTGCACCTTATATGACCTGGTAGGATGAGGAGTACCCAGAGGTGGGTTACCACCACAAACGCAGTAGTCATCCTTACCTTTTGGTAGAACCGGTTCGTCAAATCTACCGAACGGTTAGAAGAGGTTCCACCAGTGGACCCGGAAAGCAGGCCACACCTACAGAAGAGGTTCCAAACTTTTTTGAAACCACCACTGGTCCTTGGATATGATTATTCCACCTATCATGCTCATATTTATAAAACTCAGTGCCTCTGTGAAAGGTAAGGATGACTACTGCGTTGTGGTGCAATCAGAACATTGCGTGTGCTGAAGTTGTTTTAACGCAAACAAAGATGCCTTTTAAAAAAAAGTTTACATCAATTCTTCTGCATGCCAGTGCTGTGTGTGAGGTAATTTAAGGTGGTTCTGACAAGTGTCATCAGCATCTTCATATCCGGTCACATGGGCAGCAAGCCACTCCCATCCGGTCACATGGGTGGCAAGCCACTCCCACAAGGAGGCCACACCCAGAGTAGGTTCGAATAATTTTTGAAGCCCACCACTGCCACACTGCTACATTTGGGAACTTCTGACAAGCAAAGGTAATGGGAAGCCAGTTTCATTTAACAACCATGTTACTACCTCAACAACTGCGGTGATTCACTTAACAACTGCGGCATGAAAGGTAGTAAAACATGGGACAAAACTCACTTAACATGATTTTGCTTAGCAACAGACAGCTTGTGCTCAATTGTGCTCTAAGTTGAGGTCGACTTATATTTTTGGTTGGCAGAGGGAGAAAGAGCAGAAAATAGTCTCTAAGTCTTAAGGCATGAAGGCATTTCCTATTGATTCGGTCCCCGATTTGTACCTTTCAATTTTGCCCATTTTTTCTTCTTTCAAACACAAATGGATAGTCCTATTTACAGGAAGGTAGGAAGTACATTTGCAAGTTTCTGTGAACGGGAGGAGGGAGAAGGAAATGATGGAAAACCACATATGTGGAAATAAAATGCTTGATTTGCCTTCATGGATGGATGCAAATTGATGACTCCAAGGAAGGAAATGTAATGGAAATGCTAGAAGCAATCAGCAACTATTGTGAAGGACATTTTTATGGCTCTCCATAATATAATATGCAGTGTAATTTGACTGGAAATTGCATTGTTTCCATTCCCCCCTCCCTGTCCAGGAAAGTGTCTGTAGGTTGTTGAACCAAAACAGAATATATTAGAGAAAAACATGATACAGGTTCAGCTGCAGATATATTGCCTTGGTTGTGGACTTGTGAAGAGGAATTCAGAACAAGTGTTTGAATTATTATATTATTGAATGATTGCATCCAGGTTTCGTCTCCATGATATAAAAAAGATCTCGAGGCTCTAGAAAGAGTGCAGAAAAGAGCAAGAAAGAGGATTAGGGGTCTGGAGGCTAAAACATATGGGAATGGTTGCAGGAACTGGGTATGTCTAGTTTAATGAAAAGAGGACCAAGGGAGACATGATAGCAGTGTTTCAATATCTCAGGGGATGCCCCAAAGAAGAGGAGTCAAGTTGTTCTCCAAGCACCTGAGGGCAGGACAAGAAGCAGTGGGTGGAAACTAATCAAGAATAGAAGCAACATAGAACTAAGGAGTTTCCTGACAGGTAGAATAATTAATCAGTGGAACAACTTCCCACCAGAAGTTGTGAGTTTTCCATCACTGGAGCTTTTCAAGAAGAGAATGAACAACCATTTGCCAGAAATGGTATAGGGCAGTGACAGGTAACATTTTGTCAAGTGTTGAAAGCAGGCACACCCTAATCCTAACAAGCACCCATAATACAATGAGCATGGAACACAATGTAATGCGACACGCACATGACACCCCCATGCCCCACCACCTCTGTATGTGTGTGCATCCCCTTCACTCTCCCTCCCCATGCTTGCATGTGTGACTCCCCCCCCCCATGCCCTATTTTGGGCCTAACAGACCTCTCTTCAGCATCTTGGGACAAAAATGGGCCACAGGGGACTGCGCCCTCCCCACCTCTCCACGCATGTGCACGCAACCCCCCGCATGTGTGCATATCTCCTGCATGTGCCCTGCCCCTCACACATGCATGGCAGAGACTCAAAAATCAGGTGGCTTGCAGGAGATGCACACGCATGCACAGTGGAACTGAGAGGGTTCTGCATACAACCTGTGGCATGGGGTGCCAAAGGTTTGCCATAACAGGTATAGGGTCTCCCGCTTGAGCAGGGGTGTTAGGCTCGAGGACAAAGGTGGTATTCAGCAGGCTCTGGCAAGTTCTGGGGAACCAAAAGCGGAAATTTTGAGTAGTTCGGAGAACCAGTAAATGCCACCTCTGGCTGGCCTCGCCCCATCTATTCTCTGCCTCCCGAGTCCCAGCTGATCAGGAGGGAATGGAGATTTTGCAGTATCCTTCCGCCTGCCACGCCACCAAGCCACACCCACAGAACCGGTAGAAAAAAATTGAATCCCACCACTGCTAGAAGACTTCCAATGTCCTTTCCAACTCTGTGATTCTGTTCATTGTAGCGAAAGGATGCCGAGTGAACTTTAAGAGGAAGCAATTAACTCTGTCCTAGACAATAGAAAGTAGAAGAAGGAAGAATGCAGAATATTACCTTGATTTTGTTTGGTATTGCTTGAGAGAAACTGACAGACTTTCAAGATGTTGTTATTTTAGTCTACAACAGCAGACACTATTCCTAGAATCCCAGCTGCTCCTGTTTTTTGATCTGGGTTCTTACAGAACTGACAACAGTTCATAGATTCATAAAAAAAAAAACTGTAGAGCCAGAAGGAGCCATGCCAGCTCCCAAAGTGCATCTTTCTGCTACGTTGAGGGATCAAAACTTAACGTTTCCCTGACATATGACTTGTCTGGTTGAGCACGGCTAGTGAAGGAGAATCCTCTTTTTTGGGTAATTGGTTCCATTGGGCAATTATTTTTATTGTTAGGAAGTTTTTTCCCACCACTAAAGATTCAGTTAGAATCGGTCTTCTTCTTACTACATCTGTTATTCCATGTCCTGCATTTCAGAGTGATCCAGATGAGATCCTAACTTTCTTCTGTGTGATATCCTTTCGGGTATTTGAAGACAACTCTTCTAATCCTCCCCCCAAAAAATACCACCCACCCCCTTCGTTTTAAGACTTAGTTTACACACTTCCCGTGCACTCTGTAGAAAGTTAGCACCGACCCCTGTCCTAGAAGAATGAAAATGTTGAGAAATATTTTAAAAGGCAGGATAAATATTTCCCCTAAAAGAGAAATAAAAATCTACCAGTTCTGGAGAGCCGGAAATTTTGAGTAGTTCAGAGAACCAGTAAACCTACCTCTGACAGGCCTTGCCCCCATCTATTCTCTGCCTCCCGAGCCCCAGCTGATCAGAGGCACTACTGCAAACACTCTCCCTGCACCAGCTGCAGCTCTGCCCCCCCCCATGGAAAGGGGATTTTGCAGAATCCTTCCCCTGCCACACCCACCAAGCCACGCCCACCAAACCCCACCCTACCAAGCCATGCCCCACCAAGCTTTGTCATGCCCACAGAACCAGTCGTAAAAATAATTGAATCCCACCACTGCCTAGAAGGGAGTGCGGTTTGCAGAGGGGAGCAGGAGGAAAATTGTGGGGTCCTCAGTGCTCCCTGAGCTTGATGGTTTTCTTGCAGATCAGTGGTGGAATTCAAACATTTTACTGTGGGCGTGGCTTGGTGGGCGTGGCTTGGTGGGCGTGGCAGGGGAAGGATACTGTAAAATCTCCATTCCCTCCCAATCAGCTGGGACTTGGGAGGCAAAGAATAGGTGGGGGCGTGGCCAGCCAGAGGTGGCATTTACCGGTTCTCTGAACTTCTCAAAATTTCCATTACAGGTTCTCCAGAAGTGGTCAGAACCTGCTGAACACCATCTCTGTTGCAGATGTTTCATTAAAAAACAAGGTAACATGATCAGTACATTGATGATGTTGCCTAGTTTGGTAATGAAATGTCTGCAAGCACATCACTAACCTCAGAGACCACCAAGCACCAATATATTCTTCCATGATTTGATTCACCCCTACATTATAGGAAACACTGGAAATGTAATCATTGCTCATTCTCTCTGATTTTTTTTTTTTTTTGCTCCTGCAAAAATTATCCCTTATAACACCAATATGTAATATTCAGTATAACTTCATTTGGAATTAGATATACCAGCAAGACAAACAACTTACACATGGCTAACAGTAAAAGTTTATGCATTTATAATTCCCATCTGAATGGGCTTTTGAGCCGTTATAGCTGAATTTATCACCTTCCTGACAGCTGGAAGAAAGATTACAATGGCTGAAAAAGAAGTGAGTTCACTGCCATTATGTATTCCTATTTATTCTTGCAATTTTTCTTACTGTTACTCGAATCAAGGAGTATAAAAAAATACTGATTCTTAACCTAAACTCCCCTCCCCCGCATTGGTTCTTAGAAATCCATTGGTGGCTGACACAATCAGTGAAGAATGGAGAAGAAAAGGAAAAGAGAGGAAAAAGGAAAAAAGGGGGAAAATACTGATGTTTTCCTTTGGAATGAATCAAGGGAGCCCCTAGAATTATTGCTAAGCATTGTCTCTTTATTGATTTTTTTTCCCAAACACCCCAATCAGAATACAAGGTCTCCTGCAGCATCTAAGTGTCCCACAGGACCAATCACCAGGAACAGTGAGTTCTAGTCCCGCCTTAGGCACAAAAGCCAGTTGGGTGACTTTGGGCCAATCACCAGGAGACGGTGAGTACTATCCCGCCTTAGACACAAACCAGCTGGGTGTCTTGGCCAATCACCAGGAGACGGTGAGTACTAGTCCCGCCTTAGATACAAAGCCAGTTGGTGACTTTGGGCCAATCACCAGGAGACGGTGAATACTAGTCCCGCCTTAGACACAAAAGCCAGCTGGTGACTTTGGGCCAATCACCAGGAGATGGTGAGTACTAGTCCCGCCTTAGACACAAAAGCCAGCTGGGTGACTTTGGGCCAATCACCCGGAGACAGTGAGTTCTAGTCCCGCCTTAGACACAAAAGCTAGCTGACATTTGCAAGCCAGTAGGGAAAGTAAGGAAATACCATCCTGAGCCCCTGAAATACTGGAACTCTGCTATCATGTCCTCCTTTCCTCTAGACTAACCAAACCCAAATCCTGCAACCGTTCTTCATGTGTTTTAGTCTCCAGGCTTTAATCATCTCAGGTTTGCTCTTTTCTGCACTTTTTCCAAGTCTCCACATCTTTTTTTTTTTTGTAAACTGCTGATATCAGAGGTAAGTTTATTCCAGGAAAACCCAAAATTCATCTGGGGTCAATGTCCCTGTAACTAATGCTAGCAGCTCTTTTCCATTAACGATGTGACTTCAACTCAAATTATTTAAATCGACTGCAGAGTGAGGAATTTTGCAAAATTCTTTTCATAAAGGACATCATTTTAATGAAACAGAGCTGATAAATGAAGGTGTGTGTGTGTGTGGTGTGTGTGTGTGTGTGTGTGACTTCTCGCCAGGCACAACAGGGGCCCATTTGCATCTGCTGCTCACAGCTGTTGCATTTATACATCTGCAAATGTTCATTCTGACTGTGGTGCCCAAACAGCAAAGCACAGAAGAGAAAGTCGGAGCGATCAATCAGCATGCAAGATGCGCACCTCTGCACCATGTGCAATTTGGGATTTGGGAGGTGTGAGCGTCAGCCGGTCTACAGCCATCTACAACCTACTCTTACTCATAAAACGCCTCTGCAGTATAGAAAGGTGGCAGCACCTAAATCCAGCTAAACAGAAAAGAAATACACACACACACACACACACACCAGAAGAGGAGGAGAGGAGGAGGGATAGGGAAATAAATAGATAGATAGATGATAGATAGATAGATAGATAGATAGATAGATAGATAGATAGATAAAGAACAGGAAAAAGAAAGAAGAAGAGAGAGAGAGAAAAGAGAGAAAGAGAAGAGTAGTGATAGATAGATAGATAGATAGATAGATAGATAGATAGATAGATAGATAGATAGATAGATAGATAGATAGATAGAAAGAAATATATATAGGTAGGTAGGTAGGA
Organism: Thamnophis elegans; assembly: GCF_009769535.1. NCBI lineage: Eukaryota > Metazoa > Chordata > Lepidosauria > Squamata > Natricidae > Thamnophis > Thamnophis elegans. Next base: position 6,014,969 of record NC_045549.1, read on the forward strand.
AGGTGGATGGATGGATGGTGGAGGATGAGAAGAGAGAAGAAGAAAAGTAAGAGAGTAAGAAGAAAAACAGAGAAAAAGAAAGAATAAAAGAAAAGGGGAATAGAAAGAAGAGAATAAAAAAAGGGGAATAGAAAGAGAGAGAGAGAAAGAAGAGAGAAGAAGAAGAAGAAGAAAAAAGAAAGAAGAAGAAGGCGAAGAAGAAACAACTATTTGTCAACCCTGAAGTGAACCTGGCTGAGGCCATCTTGAAGTCTTCAGGGTTGCTCCTATCAGAGGGAGGGGGAAATAGAGGGGATTTTGTAGCCAAAGCAATAAAGTTTTCCTGTGGAACCAAGGGCATTCTCACAAGTGGCTGGCCAGAGGAGGAGCAAGTAACCAAGCAACCGGCCAGCACCTGGTTTGGGCAGCGCAGTGACTCGTGGGCGGGAAAGAGGGAAACATTTACTGTTATCAAGTGAAAGCCGCAGGGATTTTCAGAGTCGGCTTTCACCAGTTGTGCCAATGTGAAGTATCCAATAAACTGTTGTTTCCGGAATCTGCCTGCCTCGGAGTTGTGCCTTGTTTGGAACGCTGGCATCCCTCACAGAAAAAAAAAAGAAAACTTGCCAAGCTAAATAATTTGAACAGGTAGAGCTAACTCTTCTGGTGTCATCATTTATTTCAACATTTCGCACAGATATGTTTATGCCTATCTGTGGTGCCGTGGAGGAAGGGTCAAAGTGAAAATAAATATTGGAGAAGTAATCACCTCAGGTGGGCCTTTTGAAACTGATAGTTAAAATTAGTATTCCGTGGCCGGGAAACTCAAACGCGTGTGATTGAATAGTGGCGGTTATTGGAAGAAACTGATTTATCACCTCCTGCGAGGTGTAAAAGTAAAAATCAAAGGCACTCTAATAAAATCTTTTAGAATTTTATCGGCTCTTTTCGGGCTGAAACGTTTTTTTCCCCCCCAACGAGGAAGGGAAACCTTGTTTACCCTTCAGTGGCCACACTGCCCTCCCATGCCATAATCCCCACCTGCCCGTGATAATTTAATTAGTTTTAATTTCATGTAGAAGTTTCTAAGGTTTGCCCAACCGAAGAAACGCCAGGAGAATTACAGTACTGAAAATCGAATTGCAGCCACAGTGAAAGATGGAAATAAGAGACTTCTGGAAGAACAAAGCTGGAATCATCTCAGACCATGGTGACTTCGCGTTACGGACCGGTACAGCTGTACCGGTAGTAGCCGGGAGCAGCGGCCACCATACTGGTATGGTGGCTTATTTGGCTCTCCTGTTCGCTCATGTTAACTGTTTATAATGTGACCACCAATTGGGCATGCATGCACAGCATGCGGCACCTGCACGACCACTGTCGAGCAGCTGGGTGTTGCAGGGCAGTGGTGTGCACATTCGTGCTCAGCGCACGTGCCCGACTAGGAATCCCGGCTCCATGCGCAGCGTACCGGTTGTGCCGTGTGTCCAGGGTTCTTGAAAAGTCTAGTCTGGCTTCCTATCGGTCTCCGGACTCGCTTCAAGGTACTAGTCGTTACTTTTAAAGCCCTACATGGTATCGGACCTGCTACCTGAGAGACCACCTCCTGCCATTTACCTCCCAACGACCAATAAGATCACACAGGTTGGGCCTCCTCCGGTGCCGTCGACCGGACAATGTCGGTTGGCGATTCCCCGAGGGAGGGCCTTCTCTGTAGCTGCACCGGCCTTGTGGAACGAGCTTCCTGCTGAGATCCGGACCCTCACCACCCTCCCGGCCTTCCGTAAAGCGATTAAGACCTGGCTGTTCCGGCAGGCCTGGGGCTGTTGAGTATTCCAGCCCCATTTGATGAAATGGATGCTGTGTTGATTTTAATTTTGTAATTTTAAATATTTTAAAAGTTTTTATTGTTGTTTTTATTTGCTGTGAGCCGTCCAGAGTCCCTAGGGAGTGGGCGGCATACAAATACCATTAAAGTTAAAAATTTGAAAAGTTTGAAAGCAACCGAGATAATTGGTTGCTAAAATTTTCAATCCCACTCCTGGCTGGAAGGGACCTTGGAGGTCTTCTAGTCCAACCTCTGCCCAATCAGGAGGCCCTATACCATTTGAGAGAAGTGGCTGTCCACTGTCTTCTTAAGAACCTCCATGGTGGAGCATTCACAACTTCTTGAGGCAAGTTGTTAACCTGGAGTTAAGGAGAAACTTGCTAATAGTGAAGACAATTCTTTTGCTTGGTCTGTAGTAATTACTTGTCTTATTAAGAAAGTCTATTAAGCCTGAGGATAAAGATTGAAAGAAACAATGATCTGTTGTTATCCGTGCAACAATTCCCCAGCTTTAAGAGACAGCAGCTTCAGCAATTTCATTTTCTAATAGCCTCCACTCACAACTGGGATTAACAGACCAGTTATTTCTGGGCTGAATTACAAGCCCAACGCTATCCTCGTGGCGCACTGCAGATGTTCCCAATAAATTCCAATTCCACATCTTTCTCTCTCTCTTTTTTTTTACCTTTTGATTTCCAAAGTTTATTATGTATCTCATGGCACTTACGCACAACCACGGACAGCTTGAGGTTCAGCTCTGTTATACTTCAGAGCCACTATGTGAGTATTCCCTGTGGTCTCTTAGGGGATGACAGTGGAAGGAAGTATAAGAGTGGGGAAAGAGATACGTTTCAGCAAAACAAAAAGAAAGGTTGATTCTCTCACCTTGATTTCAGAATACAGAATCACGGTGTGGGAAGCAAAGGTGGGTTTCACGTAATTTTACCACCGGTTCGATGCACTCTGAAACTTGGAGTATGTAACTTCTGCACATGATCTCGTGCATGGGTTGCACGCATGTGTGCGGCTTAGAAAACATGGCTAAATAGCACGGCATAGAGCCGGGTTGTGGGTGTGAGTGGGCACCTCGGGAGCTAGACAGCAGTGAGGCAGAGGAACAGCTGGAGCCTGTTCCCAGTGTGCACACGCTCAGAGCTGCCAGAGAAAAGAACAGCTCAGAAATCAGGGTCGGCAGGAGTAAAGTCACAGGTGGATGGTGAATGGCCTCTCCCAGAGGAAATAAAAGGAGCGAAAGGAAAGTGGGCTTTTGCAGGAAACAATTCGTTCGTTCATTCGTTCGTTCGTTCGTTTCAGGAGTGTGAAGATCTGCCCGTGAATCTCAGAGACTTTGCGCCCAAGTCTTTCCATGCATTCAGAAAATATTTGAATGGCAGCTTTCCAAGCTAGATAAGGTCTGTGGTCATAAATTCCCTTTGAAAGACTGTTTACCAGGCCTTTGGTGAATGTGAATGGCAGGAATTCACATTCGTTTATAAAAGGGTTTTCTCGGGACCAGGAATTTGCCTAGGTCAGAACAAGAGACACAGCACAGCATTCCTGTTATGTTAGGACATTAGCACTTAATGAACTTCTCATTAAGATTAATATTTGTCTAAATGTAGACATTAATTGACTTTCCAAGGGAGAATCTAATTGTCTCATTAATGCCACTTTGGATAGAAAAAGAATTTCGTTCCAGTAAGCTTTCATATGAGATCTGCAATCCTGGCAGAAAATATGGATGTTCATCCGTATGTGGTGTGTGTGTGTGTGTGTGTGTGTGTGTGTGTGTGTGTAGGAAACACCCTGCATTTATTTTTCATTTATTTCTGCTTCGAATGCAAAATCCGCTTACCCAGAAGACCACGATGTCGGAATTTCAAACCACTTTGCTTCTGATGGCATGATTTATGGATGCGTGGAATTCCTGATATATGATTTATTGCAGGGCATTCTGGGATGACGCTGTTTGATCTGAAATGTCACTTAGCCGACCTTGCGGCTGATATTTATGTAGGACAAGAACGTTCAGAAAGGCGGTATATTCGGCTATATCGGCTGCTTGCTCTGAGTTTGAGCCTGCCCTTTCTTCTCTTCCTTCCCATTCCTTTGTCCTCAAGTGAGCGATAGGCAGCATCGAAATTTGATTAATAAATAAATAGTAAATAAATTCTACTGCACACATAATACCCAAAGCAATGAAGATCCTCTCCTCCTCCTCTTCTTCTCTCCTCCTCCTCCTCCTCCTCCTCCTCTCTCTCTTCTTCTTCTTCTTCTTCTTTCTTCTTCTTCTTCTCTCTTCTTCTTCTTTCTTCTTCTTCTTCTTCTTCTTCTTCTCTCTCCTCTCCTCCTTCCTCTCCTCCTCCTCCTCCTCCTCCTCCTCCTTTCCTTCTCCTTCCTCCTCC
>NC_045549.1:6101269-6113769 GCF_009769535.1 Thamnophis elegans
AGCTAAGAGGCTGGAGGGGAAGAGGGATGAATGTCATTTAAGGAAGTTGTATGCCAATTAGGCTGCGCCGCGATGTCTCCTGTAACAATTATTTCCCATCGCTGGTTTGCTCTGCTCCTAATCACTCTCCGGCGTTAATCGTAACGACATTGGCAGGCCACATTCGTGCCTCCATTAAGTAGACAAATCAACACAGAAAAAAATGCAGCGTAAGCGAAAGGGTCCACAGACGTCCACCGGGAAACGGAGTTCCAGCTTTTGGGTGGATTTTTTTTTCTATTTGGCTTCCTCAAAGGGAGGCTCACTATAATCTGCCAGATGCAGGTATAAAACACCTTGAAAAGGAGCAAAAGGGAAGGAAGATCCACTATGTCTTTCTATGCCTTTTTTCTCTTGTGAATTTCCTTATGCATTTCCCCTCCAATTGCAGGGACTACAATGATCTCCATGCATCTAAGAAAGTAAAGTCCAAGGGAGCTTTTGATTCCCTCCCTCCCTTTCTTCCCTATCTTTCCTTCCTTTCTTCTCTATCTTTCCTTCCCTCCCTCCCTCTCTATCTTTCACTCTTTCTCTATCTTTCCTTCCTTCCTTTCCTCCTTATCTTTCCCCTCTTCTCTATCTTTCCTTCCTTCTTTCCTTCTCTATCTTTCCTTCCTTTCTTCCCTCATTCTCTATCCTTCCTTGCCTCACCCCCTATCCTTCCTTCCTTCCCTTCCCTTTCTTTCCCTTCCCTTCCTTCCCTAGCTTTTCTTCCTTCCTTCCTTCCTCCCTATCTTTCCTTCCTTCCTTCCCTCCCTCCCTCTCCATCTTTCATTCTTTCTCTATCTCTCCTTCATTCCTTTCCTCCTTATCTTTTCCATTTTCTCTATCTTTCCTTCCTTCCTTCTCTATCTTCCTTCCTTCCCTCATTCTCTATCCTTCCTTCCCTCATTCCCCATCCTTCCTTCCTTTCCTTTCCTTTCCTTCCCTTTCCTTCCCTCTCTAGATTTCCTTCCCACCTTCCTTCCTCCCTATCTTTCTTTCCTTTCCTCCCTCCCTTCCCACCCTCACTCAGTATCTTTCCTTTCTTCGCTATCTTTCCTTCCCTCCCTCCCACGCTCCATGTCTTTCCTTCCTTCTATATCTTTCCTTCATTCTCTCCTTCCTCCATTCCTTGTCTATCTTTTTCCTTCCATCACTCCCTATCCTTTCTTTCTTCCCTCTTTCCTTCCCTCACTCCCTATCTTCTTTCTTTCTTCTCTATCTTTCTTTCCTTCCTTCCTTTCCTTCTTCCCTCCCTCCCTATCTTTCCTTCCTTCTCTATTCCTTCTCTTTTTCTTTCTTTCCTTCCTCCCTTGACTATATTTTTCCTTCCCTCACTCCCTACCCTTCCTTCCTTCCTTTCTTCCCTCCCTCCCTCCCTTTGCCTGCAATACTGCACTGTGCCGCCAGCTTCAAATAAAAATGTAAACTCTTGATCCTGATTTGCTCCTTGCTGTTTCTCCAGGGCTTTTTGACCATCAAAACTAATGATGTAATTGACATCCTTAGAATTCTCAGCAATCTATTCGCAATCCTAATGGCGGCCATCCCTCCCTCAGTATCTTGCGCAATGGCCATTAAGTTGAATTTCTTCATAATGTTATGTTAGTCTTATTTCATCCATTCCCATATCTGTCGTCTAGCTATCTAGTCATCGATCAATCAACTGCCGGAGAAACAGAAGTAAAGCATTACAAGACATTAATCAATTTACAGATTTTTGAAATTAAGTAAAATCCATTAAACCGACAAATAAAAATGCTGGGAGAAAGCTGAAAATAAGGATTCATGTCCTTATTTTCACAACGCGGGCATGAAACACAAAACAAAGCGGGAAACTTTAATTTCCCCTCATTTCCTCAGTCGCGTTTATGAGGAAAAATTTATATGATTTTTTTTTCTTTAAAAAAACTTTTTTTTACTGAGTCGGGAAAAAAAAGTTGAAGACAATATCAAAACTCCACTTGAAAGAAGGGAAAATGTCAGGGTTCCAAGTAAGACCCCCATTTTCCCACAGTAGAAATTGTGGCAGGCCTGAAGGCCCAAATTAAAAGATGGCTTCCAGGTCTGACAGAACAGTTGCTAGAACATTCTGGTGACTTTCAATTCCCAGAGCCTACGGATAGGTTGTGTTGATTTGGGAGTCCTTCAAAGCTACACGTCGGAGGTGTAAATTTAATTTCAGGAAGACATCCAGCAGCAGCATCCTTCAAAAGTTTTGGCATGCTTGTTTTTTTTTTATATACTTTTTATTTATCTGTTAGATTTTTCTCCCACCTTTATTATTTTGGTAAATAACTCCCGGCGCTGAAGAAAAGTAACGTTCCTTCATCCTCGTATTTTCCCCACAGCGACAACCTGGGGAGAGGAGTTGGGCCTGAGGGATAGTTGTCACCTTAAACTGTGGTCAGCCGAGGACAATAGCAATAGCAATAGCAGTAGACTTATATACCACTTCATAGGGCTTTCAGCCCTCTCTAAGCGGTTTACAGAGAGTCAGCATATTGCCCCCAACAATCCGGGTCCTCATTTTACCCACCTCGGAAGGATGGAAGGCTGAGTCAACCCTGAGCCGGTGAGATTTGAACCGCTGAACTGCTGATCTAGCAGTAGCCTGCAGTGCTGCATTTAACCACTGCGCCACCTCGGCTCTTATACAACCTGTAATGTTCTCAGAGCAAAAATTAGAAAAATGAAAAATGCCTCAGGCCGTGAAGGTGAACCTATGGCACGGGGGCAGTGGTGGGTTGCAGGTGGTGTGCCCCAGTACAGGCATACCGGAGCCTGCCCGGAGCACCGGATAACATTCCGGTACAGTGCTCCAGAGGGTCCACCCGTCTGCCTGAGCTCCTTACTGGTCTTTTAATTCTTCGGCGCTTCCGTGCACGGCGCGTACAGCACCTGCCCAATGTTCCGCTGAGCAGCTGGAGTGTCGTGGAGGCTTGCGGGAGTGGTAAGATGTATTCGTGCGCTGCACACATCCATATGGACGACGCCGGGCCTGTTTCAACCCAACCGGTTTGAACGGGATCCTGAACCCACCACTGCACGGGGGCCTATAGGTGGCACGCAGAGCCCCCTCTACGGGTACCTGAGCTATCATCCCAGCTCAGCTCCACTGCATATGAGTGCATGCCTCCTGACAGCCAGCTGATTTTTGGGTCTCTGTTGCACATGTGCGGGGGGCAGTGTACATGCGAGAGACGCATGTGCAGGCGTGGGGGCTCATGTGTGCATGCAAGGGAGCAGGGGAAGCACGTACATGCACAGGGAAAGGGGGGAGCATGGTGTGTGTGATATGCCTCCCCGCACAACCCATTTTTGCTCTCAGGAGGCTGCAGAGAGGCCTACTAGGCTCAAAATGGGGCACAAGATGATGTGCCCCCCCCCACATTTTTTGCTCCCAAGAGGCTGCAGGGAGGCCTACTAGGCCCAAAACGGGTTACGGGAGGAGTGTGCCCTCTCCATGGCCTTTTTTTGCTCCCAGGAGGTTGCAGTGAGGCGTACAAGGTCCAAAATGGGGCATGCAGGGGTGGCGCATGTGCAGGGAATGGGGGAAGCGCAGGGGGTCACACACGCATGCAAGGGGGGCAGGGGGAGCGCACGCATGTGCAGGGAGCAGGACGCGGGAGTGTTTGTTGCACACACATTGCATTATGGGTGCGGGTGCGCACTTTTGGCACGCGACAACGAAAAGGTTAGCCATCCTTGGCCTAAAGAGTCATAAAGAGCCTCCTTTTGAAATCAATCAGAATTCAATAGGAATTAAGAGTGGGATGATTTGAACATTTTGGTATAATTGCATGTAGCGACCATTTTATATCAGAAAGATCTTTGTATATTAAACGGACCAATGATGATGTAAAGAACAATTGATATACATATGATCTGAAATACTTAACCACAATATGGATTAATAATTAATAATCGAGAACTATTCTTGGAACTCTGGATGATTGGTGACATTATGGTCAATTGAAAATATGAATGAATATTATAAATTAATTAATTTTGAGCAAATACTCAATTTGCTCAAATTCTTGTTGCAGTTAGTATGTGTAATATTATCTATTGGAATTTTTCACACATTTTTTTTCACCTAATATGCCCAATAAGAATAGTTCCAATTGATATACATATGATTTGAAATACTTAACCACTATATGGATTAATAATTAATAATGGAGAACTATTCTTCGAACTCTGGATTATTGGTGACATTATGGTCAATTGAAAATATAAATGTATATTATAAATTAATGGGAATTTTTTGTTCTAATTTCCGCCTTCTCTCCTTGGAGATAGGTGATATTATAATACTTTAAAGACTCATTGTTATTTGATAGATAATTATGGATTCAAGGAAATAAGGATTGTTACAAATGAAAGAATATTAATGGTAATTTGAACACATAATGCTCAATGACAGCGAAATATCCAGTTATGTTTAATGCAAAACCAGGGATGTTAATCTTCATCTTAAGAATTGATTCACAAAAACTTGTAACCAAATGACATGTTTGATGAAATGGAGGAAAGTTGGGGTTTTTTTTCTTCTGTTGCTTTGTTTTGTAGGTGTTGTTTTGTTTAATTAGAATAAAAATATATATATTTTTAAAAAAGAATTCAATAGGAATTGGCACATGCATAATTACGGGGGAATTGGGGGAGAGGGAGGTTCCTACCAGTTCGCACCTATTCAGTAGAACCGGTTCATCAAATCTACCGAACCGGTTAGAAGAGGTTCCACCAGTGGACCCGGAAAGCAGGCCACACCTACAGAAGAGGTTCCAAAATTTTTTGAAACCCACCACTGGTGGGTGTGTAATGTCCCGCAATTATCTACGCATTAATAATGATCTACTAATATTTCCTTATACATTTTAGGGACCTTTCCTTACATAATTGGTGTTTTCTTTCATACTTTCGGATTTCTAATTTGTGTTTCCATTAGTTGGCAATTGCTAAAACCAATCCCACGTGAAAAAGTATTTAAAGCCTTCTTGATTTTAATTGTCAATTTATTTATTCCTGCACATTGTAATATTTATTCATTTACATATCTCTGTTTTTCCACTGTTGTGCAAACACAATTCCAGCAGCTGGTAACATGTGTAAAATTAAATATATATTATACTCCCTTTCAAATAGCCAACAAAATATTTCTGGTTTTAATTCCATATCTTGCTTTATGATTGCTTCTAACCACTAACTTCTGAATAGCTACTTGGACCGACCTAAGTACTAATTCATAATTTCATATCCGGTCACATGGGCGGCAAGCCACTCCCATCCGTTCACATGGGCAGCAAGCCACTCCTATCCGGTCACTTGGGTGGAAAGCCACTCCCACAAAGGAGGCCACACCCACAGAGTAGGTTCCAACAATTTTTGAAATCTACCACTGAATTGGGGGCTTCGGAAAACAAGTCACAGCATTCAGTTCAATCTCTCAATGAATCTTGTTCTAAATCATGAAGCAGAACTTATATTTTCCTGGAATTTACCCACAGCCTTCCATCTTCACGCCGCACCTGTGGCAGGACGTTGTTCGCACCCGCTCCTTCTTGGTGGGTCATTGAACCGTATGAGAAGGCAGAAAGAAAATGAATTTTGCGTAGCATTTAAGGTAAGCATCGGGCCGGACCGTTGCTTCAGCCTTACCAGTCCTGATTGACGGCTTACTAGAAATATGCAAAAAAGATTTCAGACCAAACAGGAATATTTGTTTCAGTCTCTGCATCCAAATAAGGTGTAATAGGGAATTTTTTATAGAACCTTTTTTGTAAGTCTTTGGGTTAAGATTCTATATTGAGTTTAGGATAGGATAGGATGGGATGGGATGGGATGAGATGGGATGGGATGGGATAGGATATTCTCTGTTATAAAATAAAAAAGAAAGAAAGAAAGAAAGAAAGAAAGGAAGGAAGGAAAGAAAGAAAGAAAGAAAGAAAGAGAAGGGAGGGAGGGAAGGAAAGGGAGGAAGAAAGGGAGAAAGGGAGAGAAAGAGAAAGAAAAGAGAGAGAGGAGGGAGAGAGGGAAGGGAGGGAGAAAGGGAGAAGGAGAAAGAGAGAAAGAGAGAGAGAAAAGGAAGGAAGGAAGGATGGATGGATGGATGGATGGATGGATGGATGGGTGGGTGGGTGGAAGGAAAGAAGGAAGGAAGGAAGGAAGGAAGGAAGGAAGGAAGGAAGGAAGGAAGGGCAAAAGAAAACAATAAGATACTCAAACTGTTCCATTGCTAATAAAACTGCATATGTATAACCCCAAGGAGTCAAAATTATCTTGATGTCTTCATTGCCTGCTTGAAATTGTTTTCTAAATGCAAAGTGATGAAACTTGTAGAAATACAAATAAATGGATAAAATGCTGCCTTATGACAAATCAAGCCATTGTCTCCCTCGCTATCTTTCAGTTTTAGGAAAGCCAAATTCTCCATATGCGAACCTATAAGATTTTATTGCTAATTTATACTGCAGGCATTTAACTCTTGCTGGTGGCTGGCTCTCTCTGATAGTTGTTTACTTCAGTGATTTTATGGCTCTGATCTTTTAATTCAGCAAACTCCTCTGGGAAGGAAACTTTAATATTTATTTGCTCATTTAATGAATGAATTATTTAAGAGGTTGCTTGGCTCCTAAATATCTCTGGGCAGCGAACAAGCAAAATTCTAAAACCAAGCCAAGACAAATCCATCCAAAACAAGGTGAAGCAATAAAGTGGCCGTAATCACTCTATCCTCAGGTTGGAGAGGACAACTTGAGTAAAAAAATAACAAAGGCAGGAAATAAACAAACAACCAAACTTGGTTTTCAATGATTTTAAGAATGATACAAGGCTGGAGCCCTCTGAAAAGGCAGGAGTTGCAACAGAGAATCAGAATGGATAATGGATAATATATATAGTGCAGAGAGCACCAAGGAGTTGTGACACTAAATACATACCTACTTCCCTGGCTCAGCTGATAAGGAGGAGAACCTTGTGGCTTAGTGGTTAACACATCTGCCTAAGATGTAATACAGCACAGGTTCTAACCCCAGTAAGGGTATGGCTAGCTGATGAGATCTAAATAGCTTGAAATAGATCTATACTAGTCTCCCTTTATTTATTTATCAGCACAAACACAACATATATACTCTGACCATTCTAACACTGATGATGTTACCTAGTTGGGTCATGAAACATCTGGAAGGAAACAACCAAGCTCAGAGAGCACCAAGGACCCCACCGTCTTCCTCCTTCTCCTCCTCTTCCTTCTCCTCCTCCTCCTTCCGCCCACAAACCCCTGACCATTCTAACACTGATGATGTTACCTAGTTGGGTCATGAAACATCTGGAAGGAAATAACCAAGCTCAGAGAGCACCAAGGACCCCACAGTCTTCCTCTTTCTTCTCCTCCTCCTCCTCCTCCTCCTCCTCCTCCTCCTCCTCCTCCTCCTCCTCCTCCTCCTCCTCCTCCTCCTGCCCACAAACCCCTGACCATTCTAACACTGATGATGTTACCAAGTTGGGCCATGAAACATCTGGAAGGAAACAACCAAGCTCAGAGAGCACCAAGGTTTCCCTCTTTCCAGTAGCATCCTCCCCCTCATCATCTATGGCAGGCTGGCCTTTAGCAAAGCCAGGCGGAAGCTTTGGAGGGCAGTTCTGACCCCCGTCCTCTGGACGGCATTCATTAATAGAGAGTAAGAGCGTCTTCACCTCCTTTCTCTCCTCCTCGACTTGAGTAGTTCCCGAGCCCTGGTGTGCTTTCAATTATGTTCGCTCTCTGTGTGGTGTATGTGTGCATCAAGGCACATGCTTCAATTACAGCTTTATGATATCGCATATCTGGATTTCTATGGAGCCGAACGCGCCGGCTGCTCGGGAAATCTTACATTACTTGCCGGCCTGAGCTTGGCACACTGAAAATCAATACGTGTCTTTGTGGGTTAATCAACCCCGGCACCCCCAGCATTTTTAGACTGTATTTGCAGTAGGTATCACTTCCCCAAGAAAATGAAATTCAAATGGGAAAAGAACCTCATATCGATTCGTATAATACAATGGGTTCCCTGCAGGGGTGAAATTCAATTTTTTTTACTACTGGTTCTGTGAGCGTGGCTTGGTGGGTATGATGTGGCATGATGTGTGTGGCCTGGTGGGCATGGCAGGGGAAGGATACTGCAAACTCCCCATTCCCTCCCCACTCCAGCGGGAAGGATACTGCAAAATCCCCACTCCCTCCCCACTCCAGGGGAAGGATACTGCAAAATCTCCATTCCCTCCCCACTCCAGGGGAAGGATACTGCAAAATCCCCATTCCCTCCAAACTCCTGCAGAAGGATAATGCAAAATCTCCATTCCCTCCCCACTCCAGGGGAAGGATACTGCAAAATCTCCATTCCCTCCCCACTCCAGGGGAAGGATACTGCAAAATCCCCACTCCCTCCCCACTCCAGGGGAAGGATACTGTAAAATCTCCATTCCCTCCCCACTCCAGGGGAAGGATACTGCAAAATCCCCATTCCCTCCCCACTCCAGGGGAAGGATACTGCAAAATCCCCACTCCCTCCCCACTCCAGGGGAAGGATACTGCAAAATCCCCACTCCCTCCCCACTCCAGGGGAAGGATACTGCAAAATCCCCATTCCCTCCCTACTCCAGGGGAAGGATACTGCAAAATCCCCATTCCCTCCAAACTCCTGAGGAAGGATAATGCAAAATCTCCATTCCCTCCCCACTCCTGCGGAAGGATAATGCAAAATCTCCATTCCCTCCCCACATGGATGTTTCTGGGCAGCTGTCCCCATGGAGTTGAGAGTGAGGTGTTTTTATACTTTCTCTTGGGCTTTGCACTTGAGCTTCCTGTTCCTGCACAAGAACATGAAGGCCAGACAAGGAATAATGGATGGAAACTGACCAAGGAGAGATTCCACCTGGAAATAAGGAGTAACTTTCTGAGAGTGAGAGCAATCAACCCATGGGACAGAAGTTGCCTTCGGACATTGTGGGAGCTTCATCGCTGGAAGCTTTCAAGAAGAAACTGGACTGCCACTTATCAGAAATGGTGTAGGGTCTCCCGTTTGAGCAGGGGGTTGGACTAGATGACCTGTAAGGTCCCTTCCAACTCTGATAATCTGTAATCTGAAGTCTTAGTACCACTTTATAAGGCCTTGGCGAGACCACACTTGGAAGACTGCATCCAGTTTTGGTCACCACAATATAAAAAAGATGTGGAGACTCTAGAAAGAGCCACAAAGGTGATTAGGAGACTGGAGAAGAGCCACAAAGGTGATTAGGAGACTGGAGGCTAAAACATACGAAGAACAGTTGCAGGAACTGGGCCTGGCTAGTCTAGTGAAGAGAAGGACCAGGGGAGATAGGATTGCAGCCTTCCAATACTTGAGGGGCTGCCACAGAGAGTTAGGGCTCAAGCTATTTTCCATGAAGGCCAGACGAGGAATAACGGATAGAAACTGATCAAGGAGAGATTTGACCTGGAAATTAGGAGACATTTTCTGACAGTGAGAATCATCAACCCATGGAACAGAAGTTGCCTTTGGATGTTGTGGGAGCTTCACGGCTGGAAGCTTTCAAGAAGAGACTGGGCTGCCATTGTTCAGAAATGGTGTAGGGGGTCTCCTGCCTGAGCAGGGGGTTGACCTATAAGGGCCCTTCCAACTCTGTTAAATCTGTTAAATCTTCTGTCAGATCTTGCTTTGCAGTTTAGTCTGATTTTTTCCCCCTGAAAAAAACTCCAGGAAACTTCAGTAAGTTGCCATAAGAGAAAATGAGGGGGTGTGTGTGTGTGAACACGCAAACACAAGAGACTAGTCCCTCACTTTTCTCCTGCCAGAACAATCAATTCCCCCAAAGTGCTTCTGTTGCTGTCATAAATATCTTTGACTTCTTTTCAAATTTTATGAGATGGAGTGCATATTATTTTAACTCTCTTATATTTTTTTTTACATAAATTGTTATTGCCACCTTCAGGCATATAAGTTATCGGACCTTTTTGACATCAAGGATAACATCTGCCACATTTTATGACCTTGTTTTATGATTCCCCCCCCCCCCCGCTTTCTGTTGCTGCTGTTGTTTTCCAAAAGAAAGTTGAAGAGTGAAGAGCATTTGTCAGGCTGGATGAGTGGCTTGGTTCACTCCCTTGATTCAGATAACAGATGAACAGAGTTGGAAGGGACCTTGTAGGTCATCTAATCCAACCTCCTGCCCAAGCAGGAGACCCTACACCATTTCTGACCAATGGCAGTCCAGCCTCTTCTTGAAAGCCTCCAGTGATGAAGCTCCCATAACTTCCGAAGGCAACTTCTGTTCCATGGGTTGATTATTCTCATCGTCAATAATTTCATCCTTCTTTCTAGGTTGAATCTCTCCTTGATCAGTTTCCATCCATTATTCCTTGTCTGGCCTTCGGGTGCCTTGGAAAATAGCTTGCCCCTTCCTCTCTGTGGAAGCCCCCCCAGATATTGGAAGACTGCTATCCTGTCTCCCCTGGTCCTTCTCTTCACTAGACTAGCCATGTCCAGTTCCTGCAACTCTTCTTCATATGTTTTAGCCTCCAATCCTCTCATCATCCTGGTTATCCTCCTCTGCTCTTTTTCTAGAGTCTCAACATCTTTTTTATAGTGTGGTGACCAAACTGGATGCAGTACTCTAGGTGTGGCCTTACTAGGGCTTTATAGAGTGGTATTAGTACCTCACTTGATCTTGATTGTATCCCTCTGTTAATGCAACTTAGGATTGCATTGGCTTTTTTGGCTGCCACTGCACACTACTAACTCATATTTAGCTGGTTGTCCACTAAGACTCCAAGATCCCTCTCGCAGTCACTGCTATTAAGCCTGGTCTCACAAAGTTTGTATGTGTCATTTTGGTTTTTCTTATTTAAGTGTAGGACTTTACTTTTCTCTACATTGATTTTCATTTTGTTAGATAAGTATTAGATAGATATTCCATCTATGATAGATAGATAAGTAGATGATAGATAGATGACAGATGACATATAGATGGATGGATGGATGGATGGGTGATAGATAGGTAGATGATAGATAGATGATAAATTGATAGATGATAGGTGATAGATAATAGATGATAGATAGATTGATAGATTGATAGACGATAGACGATAGTTGGATGGATGGATGGATGGATGGATGGATAGATAGGTAGGTAGGTAGGTAGGTAGATAGGCCGACCAACCTACAAACCGACAGACCGACAGACAGACATAGACATAGACATAGACATAGACATAAAGATACAGATAGATAGATAGATAGATAGATAGATAGATAGATGGATGGATGGATGGATGGATGGATGGATGGATGGATGGATGGATGGATGGATGGATGGAGAGATGGATGGATGGATGGATGGATGGATAAATAGATATAATAGATAGATGCATAGAGAGATGATAGATTATATGTATATATATATAGATGATAGATAGATAGATAGATAGATAGATAGATAGATAGATAGATAGATAGATAGATAGATAGATAGATAGATAGATAGATGGATGGATGATAGACAGACAGACAGACATAGACATAGAGATAACTAGCTAGCTAGATAGCTAGCTAGCTAGATAGCTAGCTAGATAGCTAGCTAGATAGCTAGCTAGATAGGTAGATAGATAGGTAGATAGCTAGAGAGATAGAGAGATAAAGAGATAGAGAGATAAAGAGATAGATAGAGATAGAGTGATAGTGATAGAGTGATAGAGTGATAGAGAGGGAGGAGGGAGGGAGGGAAGGAAGGAAGGAGGGAGGGAGAGAGAGACTGATATTAACTAATTTGGGTAAGGAAACATCTGCAATAAAACATCCAAGCTCAGAGGGCACCCAGGACCCTTCATATCTAAAATCCGCCTCCACCCTTCTTTCTTTGACTCCCAAAGTTTGTTGAAGTGTTTCTGACGTAACTCTTTGACAAGCATGCTCTGTTTCATAGGAAGCA
Source organism: Thamnophis elegans (assembly GCF_009769535.1). Taxonomy (NCBI): domain Eukaryota; kingdom Metazoa; phylum Chordata; class Lepidosauria; order Squamata; family Natricidae; genus Thamnophis; species Thamnophis elegans. The sequence continues at coordinate 6,113,261 of NC_045549.1, forward strand.
GTTAGAATAATTGCATATTCACCCAGCCTTTCGGCAATCTCTGTTCAAGAACTTTTCTCTTTCCCTCTCCTCCTCCTTTGGGAAGTGGTGAAAACTCAGATTTAATTGCCAGCTGCTTTCAGGCGAAGGGCAACAAGGGTAAGCCTCAAGAAACTCAACAGCTGGAGAGGCTAAAGCTTAGTGGCACATTTTCTCTCTGTACTTTCTTTGATAATTCCACCTGGGACCTTGTCTAGGTAGATTCATTCATCTGCATAAAGGCATACAGTTTAGATCTCCTTCTCCTTCTTCTTTTCAGGTGGTGGGTCTGAACAATTTTGGAACCATCACATTGAAAATAATGAATCAAGTTTGATGGTTCACCAAAGGAAGTTTCCTTCTCACTGATATCCATATACGCCCTGTTATGTCTTTTCTAGTTGATAACCATGTCTTTTTGGGTGGTGGAATCCTCTCTTCCTTTCTCTCTCTCTCTTCTCATCTGACTATCTCTGTCTTTCCATTCTCTT